>NC_041386.1:272860406-272875912 GCF_002162155.2 Triticum dicoccoides | reverse complement strand
GCAAGACCGCCTGATGTGCCGACATACTGATAGGAGCTGCACATATCTCATTCTCAGGGGAACACCGGATGAGCGCTCCGTACAACTAAAACCAGCCCTCAAGTTTCCCCGAGGTGGCACTGCAAAGGACTCTAGTTTGGACCAACACTTAGAGAAGCACTGGCCTGGGGGGGGGGGTTAAAATAAAGATGACTCTTGGGTTGGCCAACCCGAGGGAAGGGTAGGTGGTGGTGAGGCAAATTGTAAAACCAAGGTTGGGCCTTGCTGGAGGAGTTTTATTCAAAGCGAACTGTCAAGGGCTCCCCATAACACCCAACCGTGTAAGGAACGCAAAATCAAGGAACATAACACCGGTATGACGGAAACTAGGGCGGCAAGAGTGGAACAAAACACCACGCATAAGGCCGAGCCTTCCACCCTTTACCAAGTATATAGATGCATTTAATAAAATAAGAGATATTGTGATATCCCAACATATCCATGTTCCAAACATGGAACAAACTTCAGCTTCACCTGCAACTAACAACGCTATAAGAGGGGCTGAGCAAAAGCGGTAACATAGCCAAACAACGGTTTTCTAGGAAAGGTGGGTTAGAGGCTTGACATGGCAATATGGAAGGCATGATATAGCAAGTGGTAGGTAGCGCGACATAGAAATAGAGAGAGCAACTAGCAAGCAAAGATAGAAGTGACTTCGAGGGTATGGTCATCTTGCTTGAGATACCGCATTGATGAGGACATCAATACCATTGTTACAACCACAGCCCCTGCTGCTATACATACTGGACCAATTACTAGAGCTTGCGCAAACCAATTGAATTATCAGGTACTTTTGTTTCTTGGTAACGATTCTAATGTTCATGAGAATATGATGCTTCCTAAATTGGATACATTTGTTTTGCTTACAAATGAAGGGGCTAGCTTGGACAAGAATGATGAACCTTGGAGCAAGTTCAAACATGGAGATGATGGCATGCGCAAGGGGATCAAGAACGGAGTTACAATTGATGATTTCAGGACTTTGAAGCCACCATAAGGAGTGCATGAAGACTTGGACAAAATATACAAGATGCCACTTCATAAATTTCGTCTAGAGGCTATTTTAGGTGCTGTGTCACCTTATTATTGGGACAGGTCCATGTATTTTCGAAATACTTAGGCTATTTTTAGAGTCCGTATGTATGGGGAAACAAGAGTTAGGGTTGGTTTCGGACCCCTCCTCCAAGGGCCACGAAATCCCCCCTCTTCCTCCATATATACAACCCTTAGGGCGTCGTTTAGACTTTGGGTTTTGTTTAGATTAAAAGTTCGCCATAGCTGCAACTTCGCGTACTTCGTTTGTGTCCAGCGACCAGACCAAGATGTCACAGAACCCCACCTTGATCAATAAAGCTTTCATCTTATATTCGCAATATCCAGATTGCAATCTTAGTTTCTTGCTTGTTCTTCGTTTGCTCGGAGGAAACAGACCCTCGTGGTCAGGTTGATCGTGCTCCGGCGTGGTCAATAACCCTCAGAAGTTGGTTTAGCGATTGCTAAGGCGCAACGTCTCGCACGTTCGTAGTCAGATCGTCAAGGTCGACTCCCATAGAAAACGATAGCCACCATCTCATCGAAACATCGGGACACCTTCGCCTCTATCAAGTGGTATCAGATTTCCATGTTGCTCGGTGAGATTTTATAGTTTTCGTAGTTTAGGTCGAGTCTGTTCTTCATACGTATAGTCCCCGAAAAAGCCAAAAAAAATTTTAGGGTTAGGTCATCATATCCGAACCAATCTGAGCCTTTGCATAGTCTTTTAGAGTTTTGCTTTGTTGAATTTGTGGTTGCATCATCGTGTCGAGTTGCTGGTCTTAGCGTCTAGTCCCTTAGAGTTTTGAGTTCTGTTCACAAGTTGTCACACCGCCGCCGCACCATCGTCATCATCATTACCATATACCACCACCCCACCATGTACATCGCCGCTGCCATATACAACCACCAATCCAAGTCCACATATACCATCGCCATATACCACCACCAATCCGAGTCCAGATATACCATCGCCCTATACCACCACCATTTCGAATCCAGATATACCACCAGTCCGAGTTCCACCAGATTCATCTCCGCCACCAGTCCTAGTCCGAGTCCAGTAGTTGTTGTTTTGTTTTTGAGTTCTAGATCACGCCATACTCCGAGTCGTGACAGAGTAGGACTCCCGAGATTCCATGCTACCAGCAGTAGAAAAATAGTTCCAAACTCAAAAAAAAAAAACTAAGTCCAGAAAATTCTGGCTAGGCAGTTTTTAGACCATTTGTAGACTTTTTCAAAAAAAATTGTTGTGGAGGAAAAAATAGTGCAAAAAAAGTGAAAAAAAGGAAAAAAAAATCAGAGAGTGCTCCTCCCTTGTTTACGTGTCGCGCCGTGATTTTGTTCGTGTTCTATGCTCACGTCTCTAGTACGGTCTAGCCTAGGACCAGCACAATACCGTCTTTGAGCATTTATTCAACTTTGCATCTCTGAATTGATTATTGCTGACATTTTTGCTACCATATCATAAGCCTTCCTAGCTCCAAATACATCTACATCATGCGTTTAACACCACCTAGCAATCGCTCTATCCAATCTTTGAGAGTTTTGGTTACCACGGTTGCCGATGACCACCTGCTGCTGTGTAAGAAGTGGTAAGAATCTGAGATTCGCTTGCCGGATTTGTGATACACCACCACCACCACCACCACCACCACTTCCTAGTAGTCTGTAGGATCATATTCTTGTATGTTTCTATTGCTGCTAACCATGGCAGGATCACAAGTCGATGAGACGTATTGGGAGAACATGACGAACAAAGAGCTACATGATAAATTTCAGCAAATGATGAGTGGACGAGTGCAAGATGTGCTAAACAGATTTGAAGAGGCCATGGAGAAGATAGATGGCATGGAGAAGACGTTCGAAACAAAGTTCGATAACAAGTTTAATGAATTGCTCGCGCGTCTTCCACCACCACCACCACCGGCTGCACCTAACGCACCTCTACAACAACAACAACAACAACAACAACAACAACAACAACAACGACGCCTTCCAAATCAAGTGGGACGGGCACTGCGCATTCCCCTTGAGTCTGGTCAAAATTCTGGTGCCACTGTTGATGCTTCTATAGCTCCTGCTGCTACTGCAGAGTTGGAGGACCATTACGAGGATGAGGTTGATCAAAATCAGAACTATGTGCAACCACCAGCACCACCGCCACCAGGTCATCCTCATGCATATCATCACAATGGCAGGGCTGCACAACCACCTCAGGTACGTGATCATGACCATCTCCCTAAACTGAAATTGAACATTCCACCATTTGAGGGTAGATATGTTCCTGATATATATCTTACTTGGGAGTTAGAAACTGAACAACGATTTACATCTTTACAGTATCCTGAGGAGAGACGTGTTCCTGCTGCTGTTTGTGCTTTCACTAGCTTTGCGTGTGTTTGGTGGTCTGAACACTGTAGATTATATCCTATTCCAGCTACTTGGGCTGCTTTGAAAACTGCTATGCATACTCGTTGGGTTCCACCATATTATCAACGTGAATTACTTAAAAAATTGCAGTGTTTAAGACAAGGAAAAAATTCTGTAGAAGAATATTATCAGGAATTACAAACTGGCATGATTAGATGTGGTATTTTTGAGGAGAATGAAGCTATGCTTGCACGTTTTATGGGTGGATTAAATAAAGAGATTCAGACCATTCTAGAGTATAAGGAGTATACTAATATCACTCGTTTATTCCATCTTGCTTGTAAAGCTGAACGTGAAGTGCAAGATCGACAGGCATTGGCGCGAACTAACTTTTCTACAGGTCGATCTTCATCATGGACACCACGTGCATCCTCTACTTCCATTGCACCAGCACCTCCATCAGGTGCCAGCTCCAGCCGTGATACAAGAAAGCAGGCACAATCACCACTATCCGCCAAGAGCACACCTGCCGGGCCTGCGCAGAGCTCTTCTTCTTCCATGGCATCAATAGGGCACACAAGTGATATTATTTGTCGTCGTTGTAAGGGAAGAGGACAATTTGCGAGAGAATGCAAATCTCAGCGTGTGATGATTGCTATTGAGGATGATGGGTATGAGTCCGCTAGTGACTATGATGAGGAGACATTGGCTCTTATTACACATGAAGAACACGGTGGAGATGATTCTGACCATGAGACGCAATACATGGTTCCTGAAGATGCTGATAGGTATGAATGTTTGATTTCTCAATGTGTTTTGAGTGTGCAGGTTACACAAGCTGAGAAAAATCAGAGGAATAATTTGTTCCATACAAAGGTAGTTGTGAAGGAGCGTTCTGTTCGCGTCATCATAGATGGAGGGAGCTTCAACAACATGGCTAGCATGGAGATGGTAGATAAGCTCTCTCTCACCACACGACCACATCCACATCCTTACTACATCCAATGGTTCAACAACAGTGGCAAGGTTAAGGTAACACATACTGTTCGTGTGCATTTTAGTATCTCGACATATGCTGATTATGTTGACTGTGATGTGGTACCCATGCAAGCATGTTCCTTATTACTTGGTAGACCATGGCAATTTGATAAAAATTCTGTACACCATGGTCGAAATAATCAGTATACTCTTGTTCATAAGGATAGCCATATTACTTTGCTTCCTATGACTCCTGATTCCATTTTGAAAGATGATATTAATAGAGCTCATAAAGCAAAACAGGAGAAAAATGAGAGTGAAAATCAGTTTGTGGCAAAAGAATTTGAGCAACAAATGAAGCCTAATAATAAACCATCTAGTATTATTTCTGAAATTAAATTGAAAAGTGCATGTTTATTTGCCACCAAATCTGATATCGATGATCTAGATTTTAGAAAATCTATTTGCTATGCTTTTGTGTGCAAAGAGGCATTATTTTCATTCAAGGACGTGCCTTCCTCTTTGCCTCCTGCTGTCACTAACATTTTGCAGGAGTTCGCTGACGTCTTTCCACAAGACGTGCCACCGGGATTACCACCTATTAGAGGGATTGAGCATCAAATTGACTTAATTCCCGGTGCATCATTCCCCAACCGTGCACCATACCGTACCAATCCATAGGAGACGAAGGAGATTATGCGTCAAGTACAAGAACTGCTCGACAAAGGTTATATACGCGAATCCCTTAGTCCTTATGATGTTCCTATCATTTTAGTGCCGAAAAAGGATGGTACGCCGCGTATGTGCGTTGATTGTAGAGGCATTAATAATATTACTATTTGTTATCGTCATCCTATTCCTAGGCTAGATGATATGCTTGATGAATTGAGTGGCTCTACAATATTCTCCGAAGTTGATTTGCATAGTGGATACCATCAAATTCGTATGAAATTGGGAGATGAATGGAAAACATCATTTAAAACTAAGTTTGGATTATATGAGTGGTTAGTCATGCCTTTTGGGTTAACTAATGCACCTAGTACTTTCATGAGGTTAATGAATGAAGTTTTACGTGTTTTCATTAGACGATTTGTGGTAGTTTACTTTGATGACATATTGATTCATAGAAAATCTTTGGAGGAACATTTGGAACATTTAAGTGTTGTTTTTATTGCTCTACGTGATCCATGTTTGTTTGGTAACCTTGGAAAGTGCACCCTTTGCACCGACTGAGTATCTTTTCTGGGCTATGTTGTTACTCCACAGGGAATTGAAGTTGATAAAGCCAAGATTGAAGCTATTGAGAGTTGGTCGTAGCCCAAAACAGTCACACAAGTGAGGAGTTTCTTTGGCCTCGCTGGTTTCTATAGGCGTTTTGTGAGAGATTTCAGCACCATTGCTGCACCTCTCAACGAGCTTACAAAGAAGGATGTGCCTTTTGTTTGAGGTACCGCACAGGAAGAAGCCTTCACGGTATTGAAAGATAAGTTGACACATGCTAGTAAGACTTTTAAGCTTGAATGTGATGCTAGCGGAATTGGATTAGGAGGTGTGTTATTACAAGATGGCAAACATGTTGCATGCTTTTCTAAAAAATTGAGTGGGCCTTGTCTGAACTATTCTACTTATGATAAAGAATTATATGCTCTTGTTCGGACCTTAGAAACATGGCAACATTATCTATGGCCCAAGGAATTTGTTATACATTCTGATCATGAATCATTGAAACACATTAAAAGTCAAGCAAAACTGAACCGTAGACATGCTAAATGGGTTGAATTCATTGAGACTTTCCCTTATGTCATTAAACACAAGAAAGGTAAAGAAAATGTTATTGCTGATGCATTGTCTCATTGTTATACTATGCTTTCACAACTTGACTTTAAAATATTTGGTTTGGAGACCATCAAAGATCAATATGTGCATGATGCTGAATTTAAAGATGTATTGCAGAATTGTAAGGAGGGGAGAACTTGGAACAAGTTCGTTCTTAACGATGGATTTGTGTTTTGTGCTAACAATCTATGCATTCTAGCTAGCTCCGTTCGTATTTCATTGTTGCAGGAGGCACATGGAGGAGGACTAATGGGACACTTTGGCGTTAAGAAGACGGAAGATATACTTTCTACACATTTCTTTTGGCCAAAGATGAGACGGGATGTTGAGCGTTTTGTTGCTCGCTGCACTACATGTCAAAAAGCTAAGTCACGACTCAATCCTTATGGTTTATATATGCCTTTGCCCGTACCTAGTGTTCCTTGGGAGGATATATCTATGGACTTTGTTTTAGGTTTACCTCAAACAAAGAAGGGGAGGGATAGCATATTTTTGTCGTGGATAGATTTTCGAAAATGGCACACTTTATACCATGTCATAAAAGCGATGATGCTGTTAATGTTGCTGATTTGTTCTTTCGTGAAATTATTCGCTTGCTTGGTGTGCCAAATACTATTGTTTCAGATCGTGATACTAAATTTCTTAGCCACTTTTGGAGATGATTATGGGCTAAGTTGGGGACTAAACTGCCTTTTAGTACTACTTGTCACCCCCAAACTGATGGACAAACTGAAGTAGTCAATAGAACAGTCTCTACTATGCTTAGGGCTGTTTTGAAGAATAATAAGAAAATGTGGGAAGAATACTTGCCTCATATTGAATTTGCTTATAATCGTTCATTGCATTCTACTACTAAGATGAGGTGGGGCCGGCGCGTCGGTGAGAGACGGGGAGGAGGGTTCGGTCGGGCGCTGAGGCAGGCCGGCTCAGGTGTCGGCTGGGCCTGTTGGCCTGGCTCGCGCCTGGGTCTATTCCCTTTTCTTGAATAAGGCAGAGAGAAAAAAACTAACTAAGAGTAAACTAATATATTTTTATATAGGACATATATATATATATATCAAAATTCTCAGGGGAATTAATCCTACAACATGGACATTTTTTCCAGAGGCAAAACAGAAACTAAAAAATACATTTTCTGCAAACTCCAAATAAAATTCAAATTTGAACTCAAACCTTTTGGCAATATTTCTTCTGACATTTTTGGAGTGTCATGTTAGCTCCTCTCATACTTTTTCTCAAGTATTTGTCAGGGATAACTTTCAATTGACAAGTTGAATCCAACTCAAACAACAACTCAAATGCCTGTGAAACAATATCCAAATGCCACACAATTCAAACAAAATGCATAGATGCTTAACTAATATTTGTAAAACATTCCAAATTGAAAATTTGGGATGTTACAAACCTACCCACATTAAGATGATTCTCGCCCTCGAGATTCGGGTTGGCTAGCAAATAGGTGCGGGTGGTCCCAGCGGAGATCTTCTTCTCGCTCCCAGGTGGCTTCCTCCTCGGAGTGGTGGCTCCACAGAACCTTGCAAAACTTGATGATCTAGCTGCAGGTAACTCTGTTCGTAGTCTCGAGAATTCCGACGGGTTTCTCCTCATAAGTCAGATCACTGTCAAGCTATATGGCCTCTAGAGGCACTGTGTCTCTCAAAGGAATATCGGCCATCTCGGCATGGCATTTCTTCAGCTGGGATACGTGAAAGACATCATGAACTCCTGACAATCCTTCTGGCAATTCCAGCTTATATGCAACTTCTCCTCTGCGTTCGAGGATTTTGTAGGGGCCAATGAACCTGGGTGCTAATTTTCCTTTAACCTGAAATCTCTTGATTCCACGAAGTGGGGACACACGAAGATATGCTCGGTCTCCAACTTCATACGTTATCTCCTTGCGTTTACTGTCGGCATAACTCTTCTGTCTCGACTGGGCTATCTTGAGTCTATCTCGAATCAGCTTGACTTTCACTTCGGAGTGTCTGATAAGATCGGGACCAAAAAGTTTTCGGTCTCCAACACCATCCCACAGCAATGGTGTTCTGCACCTCCTTCCGTATAGAGCTTCGAAAGGGGCCATCTTTAGACTGGTCTGATAGCTGTTGTTGTATGAGAACTCTGCGTATGGCAAATTGTCATCCCAGCTAAACCCATAGTCTAGCGCACAAGCTCTCAACATGTCCTCCAGAATCTGGTTGACTCTCTCGGTCTGTCCATCTGTCTGCGGATGAAAAGCTATACTGAACTCCAGCCTCGTACCCAAGGTTTCATGCAACTGATTCCAAAACTTTGAGGTAAATTGTGTTCCTCTATCTGACACGATACTCCTCGGAACTCCATGTAGACATACAATCCTGGTCATGTATATCTTGGCTAACTTAGCACTGGTATATGCGGTCTTCACGGGAATGAAATGAGCTACCTTGGTCAAGCGATCAACCACTACCTAGATAGAATCATAACCTAAACGGGTCCTCTGTAATCCTGTAATAAAATCCATCCCAAGTTTTTCCCATTTCCACTCGGGTATCGGCAAAGGTTAAAGTAACCCTGCTGGCTTCTGATGTTCCGCCTTTACTCGCTGACAAACATCGCATACTGCTATGTACTCGGCAATATCCTTCTTCATACCTGTCCACCAAAAACTTTCCTTCAAATCCATATACATCTTGGTGTTGCCTGGGTGAATCGAGTACGGTGAATAATGGGCCTCCTGAAGAATTAGCTTCCGGACCTCTGGGTCATTAAGCACATAGATACGATCCTCAAACCATAAAGTTCCATGTTCATCCTCACGGAAACCTTTAGCCTTTCCGTTACTCATCATTTCCTTTATATCTGCAATTTCCTTGTCCATCTTCTGCGCTTCACAAATCTTTTCGGTCAGAGTGGACTGAGTGTCCAAGGTGGCGACAAATCCTCTTGGTACTATCTCCAATCGGAGATCTCTGAGATCGTCGGCGAAATTCTGAGGTAATCCTCCAGCTATGAGGGTGTTCACATGGCTTTTACGGCTCAAGGCATCTGCTACAACATTTGCTTTCCCTGGGTGAAAATGCAATCTCATATCATAGTCCTTGATCAATTCAAGCCATCTCCTTTGTCTGAGGTTCAACTCCTTCTGCGTGAAAATGTACTTCCAGCTCTTATGATCCGTGTAAACATCACAACTATTTCCGACAAGGAAATGTCTCCACGTCTTGAGTGTGTGCACTACGGCTGCTAACTCCAAATCATGTGTGGCATAATTCATCTCGTGAGGTCGTAGCTGTCTGGAGGTATAAGCTACAACTTTTCCTTCCTGCATGAGCACTCCTCCGAGTCCTTGACGAGAAGCGTCACAATACACCTGGTAATCCTTGTGTATGTCCGGCAAAATGAGTACTGGGGCTGTAACCAGACGTTTCTTCAACTCCTGAAAACTGGCTTCACAATGCTCGGTCCAAATATACTTGGTTTCCTTCTTCAACAGGTCGGTCATGGGTTTAGCAATCTTGGAGAAATTCTCAATGAATCTCTGATAATATCCTGCAAATCCGAGAAAACTGCGGATCTCCTTGACTGAGGTGGGGGATTGCCACTTGGTGGCCGATTCAACCTTGGTGGGGTCGACTGCTTTTCCTTCTCCTGAAATAACATGCCCGAGGAACCCGACTTCCTTCAACCAAAATTCACATTTGCTGAACTTGGCATATAATTGATGTTCTCAGAGTTTCTCCAGGACTAGACGCAGATGTTCCTTGTGCTCTTCCTCGCTCTTGGAGAAAACCAATATGTCATCGATGAACACCACGACAAACTTGTCCAGATATTCCATAAATACCTTGTTCATCATGCTCATGAAATACGCAGGGGCATTAGTCAATCCGAATGACATGAAGGTATACTCATATAAACTATACCTGGTGGTGAAAGTCGTTTTGGGTATATCCTGTTCACGAATCTTCAGCTGGTGATACCTTGATCGAAGATCGATCTTGGAAAATACTTTGGCTCCGACTAGCTGATCAAATAAATCAGTAATCATCGGTAGAGGGTACTTATTCTTGATGGTCACGTCATTCAATGAACGATAATCTACAACCATTCTCAGGGTTCCGTCCTTCTTCTCTACCAAAAGAACTGGGGCTCCCCAAGGTGAAAAACTTGGGCGAATATATCCTTTCTCCAATAATTCCTTGATCTGCTGCTTGATCTCTTCCAAATCATTCGGGGGCATCCGATAAGGTCTCTTGGATATTGGGGCTGTGCCAGGTAATAACTCGAAATTCTATTTCTCTACCCGGTGGCATTCTTGGTAATTCCTCTGGAAATACATCTGAAAAATCTTGTACTACAGGCACTTCCTCCTGAACCACTCCTGTGAGGGCATTCACCTGCTTCTTTATCGGTGTGCGTCTGGATACATACTTGATCCTCTTCTGCTCCGGGGTGGTGAGCAAAATCGTCTTGCGGGCACAGTCGATGTTCCCTTCAAACTTCGTCAAGCGGTCCATGCCTAGGATCACGTCCAATCCCTGGGATTCTAAGACTATGATGTCTACGGGAAAATCATGATTTCTGATGCTGAGGGTTGAGTGACAGCCTAAGCCTACCACCATCTCTCCTCCTGGGGAAGTGACTTGGAGCGGGGTTCTAAGGGTCCTAGTGGGCAACCCATACTTTTCCACAACTACCCTTGATATGAATGAATGTGTTGCACCGGAATCAAAGAGTACCAATACTGGACGTGAATTTAATAAAAACTTACCAACCATAGTGTCTGGCTGTTCATAGACGTCCTCCACATCAATGTGATTCACCTGAGCACGAGGAAAAAGGGTTGGGCTTCTTTGCTGACCTCCCATTGCCATTGCCGTTTCCATTCCTCTGCTTGGCATCCGGACAATCGGTGGCATAGTGTCCTGTCTTCTGGCACTTGAAACAGGTGGTATGACTCAGATCCTTCTGAGTCGGAGCAGGACGGTGCTGGTTGCCGTTGCCTCCATTGCCTGACTTGGGGTTGTTGTCGTGGTTGTGATTGTTCCCATTCCCTCCATGGTTATGTCCTACATGATTATGTCCTCCATGGTTGTGATGGGTATGTCCTCCCGAGTATGGGGCATAGCGGGGCTCCTGCTGCGCTCCGGAGTTGTACTTTCCCTGACCATATTTCCGCTTGCGGCTTTCAATCTGCTGCTGCTTGCCTTCAAGTATAGTGGCCTTGTCTACCAGCTCCTGGTAGTTGTTGAAGGTAGCCACCATTAGCTGTATTCCCAGCTCATCATTGAGTCCTTCTAGAAACTTCTCCTGTTTTGCGGCATCTGTGGCCACATCATCTGGGGCATAGCGAGATAATTTGCTGAACTCATCCAGATACTGCCCCACAGTACGGTTCCCCTGGCGTAAGTTGCGGAACTCACGCTTCTTCAGACTCATGGCTCCAGCTGAGACATGAGCGGTGCGGAAGGCCCGCTGGAACTGATCCCATGTCATGGTGACGACCGGATAAGTGGCGGTGTAGTTTTCCCACCAAGAGGCTGCAGGTCCATTCAGTTGATGTGCGGCAAAACGCACCTTCTCAGCATCCATGCATCCGGCAGTTGTTAGATCCCTTCCGATCTTGCGGAGCCAATCATCGGCTACAATCGGCTCGGTGCTAGTAGAGAACACCGGCGGATTCAGCCTTAGGAACCGGGTCAGGTTATCGATAGGGGGTGGTGGCGGTGGATTGTTGTTGTTGTTGCCTTGGTTTTGAATGATCATTTGCATTAAGGCATTCTGCTGTTGGATCAGCTGGGTGAGCTCCGGCGGGAAAGTGAAACTGGGGTCACGTCTCGGAGGCATCTGGTGTTATTGAGTGGATGAGAAATTTGAATAGAACAAGGGTCTAATGAGAAAATAGCACTACCCAAATGAATGCACAAACATAATCACACCAATCATTTATTCATTCATCTCAAACAAGGTTCAAACTCGAATTACAAAATCTCATGACTAATCGAAAAATAACGACCTAACTGATCGATGAAAATAAAATAACATGGCAGTCGACTAGATGTCTTCATTAATTATCCATGCGTCCCCTGGTGCGTCGTCCTCTGGTACGGCGCCTCCTCTTGCGGCTTCCTTCGGTGGAGCTCTCTTCATAATCCTGGTTGTAACGCCCCGAGACCGATGTGCCAGGTGTCCTCCAGTTATTCGCTGTTGTTTCCTTGTCATTGCTTGCGTGTCATGAATTGCATATCATGTCATCCTGCGCATTTCATTTGCATACATGTTCGTCTCATGCATCCGAGCATTTTCCCCATTGTCCGTTTTGCAATCCGGCGCTCCTATGTCACCCGGTGTCCCTTTCTACCTCTTTTCGTGTGCGGGTGTTAAACGTTTTCGGATTGGACCGAGACTTGTCATGCGGCCTTGGTTTACTACCGGTAGACCGCCTGTCAAGTTTCGTTCCATTTGGACTTTGTTTAATACTCCAACGGTTAACCGAGGGACCGAAAAGGCCTCGTGTGTGTTGCAGCCCAACACCGTTCCAAAGTGGCCAAAACCCACCTAAACCTCCTCCATCATCTCGGTCGTTCAATCACGATCGCGTGGCCAAAAACCGCACCTCATTTGGACTCTCCTATCTCCCTCTACCTATAAAAATGCCTCCTCCAAAAATTCGGGCGGAACCCTACAATCTTCCTCCTTCCACCGCCGAACACTTTTCCCGCGCCGACGGACATGTCCGCCCGTCCCCACGCCGCCGCTCCCAGCCTCTCCTAGGCCGCCATGTGGCAAGCACCGCCGCGCACCGCCGCAGGCCCGCGAGCCCACGGCCGGCCCTCCCAGCCCGCAATCCAAGTGCCTACCTTGAGAGCCGGCCCACGCCTCCCCGCGCCCTCCGCCCGCCGGCGCCGCCGCCAGCCGCCCCAGGCGCCATCGCCGGCCGTTGCTCCGCCGCACGGGATCCTCGCCGGTGCCGCCATCCGCGCCTCGCCGCCCCAATCCTCCTCCTCCGCCGCAGCCGCGCCTCCTCGCCGCCTCTCCGGCTCGGATCCGGCGGGATTCGGCGCCCCGACCTCGCCGGCCCTCTTCTCTGACTTCCGGCGACTTTCGAGCTCCGTGCGCTACAGTAACTCCGGCGAGATCCCGATCTGGATCTGGAACCTCCTCGGTTGACTTTTCATCCTCGAATCCTAATTTTTTTTGCAAACTTTGGCATGTCATAACTCTGTATCCGTAGCTCCAATTCGCACGTGTAGAATATCAAAATGTTCATCTCGACGAGTACATCATTTCATCTCATTGCATCATTTTCATTTGAGCTCATCTTGATGCCCGAAATGCTGTTGGAAGAGGGCTACGTGATGAATTTGTCAGATCTGTTTCAGCAAATGGCATTTTGTCATTTTTGCCAAGATTAATGTGTGCATGTGTTTTGTTATATGCCATGCCATCTTTACAGGGGTGTATGCCATGTATTTTTGTGATACTTGTGATGACTAGCACAAGCTTGCAAAGTAGCGTAATCGGCAATGCTGATTTCAGGGACTTAGAATTTCACCAAGTCCTTGTTCTGTTTTTGTCGTTATGCCATATGTTCATGTTGTTTCCTAGTGATCCATGCCTCTTTTGAGGATGATCAGTAAGGATGTTTTGTTAACATTGTGGTGCTCTATCCATCCATGTCTTTGTTTGCAATTATGGATCTCCCTAGCTTGAGTCAATCGAGCTCTACGTTTGCTATAAAATGTTTTTGGCAGATCATTGACATGATTAGCGATCTTGCCAAGGTTGTTGCTATTGATCCGTGCATGCTATGTTGTTGTTCTTGCAATGTCTAGCTTCTATGCCATGTCTTCTTCATGGGTGTATGCTTAGTTTGTCATGCCATGCTCTGAAGTGCGTGCATCGAGCTCGTTAACATGCCTACTTGTAATCTGTTTTGCCATGCTCCAGTTTTTCACCAAGTCTGAATCTGTTTATGTTTTCGCCATGTTCACATGCTTGCAATTGAATTTTCTAATCCCTTTTGGATCAAGGTCACTAAGGGACTTTTGTTAAGTGCTTTGAGTAGCTTCATGCCATGCCTTGCTTTGCCATGTTAAGTTCCTGTAGCATATAGTTTACATGCTCCAAAGTATGCTTCCTGATGATAAATTCCTGACATGTTATTTCACTAAGTCTGAAACCTGTTATCATTTGCACTTTTTCCATGCTTGTTTGAACCTGTTAATGAGTGAATTAGTCGTAGCTCATTGTTCATCATTTGTCAAGATTCATGAGTGGATCCCTGCCATGTATTTTGTTATTATGTTTGAGTGTTGTAGTATATTTATCTTGATGCATTTAGATAGCTACTTGCTGATTATCGCAGACCGGTGCCATATTTGTTTTGCTTGCCATATCCAAACCGTGCATCCGATTCCGGTGATCTTTATATCGATTTCAACCAAAATCACCTCCCATTTCCAGTGGCACTCTTGGTTTTCTAAGTTGAGGCCAGGTTCAATCATTCCTCTCCAAATCATGCATATGCATCACATACCGCATCCCGCATATCATACCATGTTCGTGTGTTGGTTCTTTACTATGTTGTGTGCTTCTTTCCAATGTTGCTTCTTCCGGTTGGTTCCAGTATCGTCGCGTTTGTGAGGACCCATTCGACTACATCCGTTTGTCTTCTTCATGGTCTCGTTCTTCTTCCTTGCGGGATTTCAGGCAAGATGAACATACCCTCGAAATCACTTCTATCTTTGCTTGCTAGTTGCTCGCTCTTTTGCTATGCCTATGTTGTGATACCTACCACTTGCTTATCATGCCTCCCATGTTGTTAAACCAAGCCTCTAACCCACCTTGTCCTAGCAAACCGTTCTTTGGCTATGTTACCGCTTTGCTCAGCCCCTCTTATAGCGTTGTTAGTTGCAAGTGAAGATTGGAGCTTGTTCCATGTTTGGATCATGGATATTTTGTTGGGATATCACAATATCTCTTACATAATTAATGCATCTATATACTTGGTAAAGGGTGGAAGGTTCGGCCTTATGCCTGGAGTTTTGTTCCACTCTTGCCGCCCTAGTTTCCGTCATATCGGTGTTATGTTCCCGGATTTTGCATTCCTTACGCGGTTGGTTTATAATGGGAACCCCTTGACAGTTCACCTTGAATAAAACTCCTCCAGCAATGCCCAACCTTGGTTTTACAATTCGCCACCTAGCCTTTTCTTTACCTTGGGTAGGCCTGCCCAAGGGTCATCTTTATTTTAACCCCCCCCC
>NC_041386.1:272858339-272860110 GCF_002162155.2 Triticum dicoccoides | reverse complement strand
GAGTGTTGGTCCGACCGAGTAGACTGCGGGGCCACCTCAGGGCAACTTGAGGGTTGGTTTTACTCGTAGGATGTCTCATCTGAGTGTGCCCTGAGAACGAGATATGTGCAGCTCCTATCGGGATTTGTCGGCACATTCGGGCGGTGTTGCTGGACTTGTTTTACCATTGTCGAGGATGTCTTGTAACCAAGATTCCGAGTCTAATCGGGTCTTCCCGCTAGAAGGAATATCCTTCGTTGACCGTGAGAGCTTGTGATGGGCTAAGTTGGGACACCCCTACAGGGTTATGAACTTTCAAAAGCCGTGCCCGCGGTTATGGGCAGATGGGAATTTGTTAATGTCCGGTTGTAGAAAACCTGAAGTTGACCTTAATTAAAATACATCAACCGCGTGTGTTACCGTGATGGTCTCTTCTCGGCGGGGTCCGGGAAGTGAACACGGTGTTGGAGTAATGCTTGACGTAGGTTGTTCTAGGATCACTTATTGATCATAGTTGTTCGACCGTGCTTTTGCCTTCTCTTCTCGCGCTCATTTGCGTATGTTAGCCACCATATATGCTAGCCGCTTGCTGCATCTCCACCTCATACCTTTACCTTACCTATAATTTTAAATAGTCTTGATCGCGAGGGTGTGAGATTGCTGAGTCCCCGTGACTCACAGATACTTCCAAAACCAGCTTGCAGGTGCCGTTGAACCGTGCAGATGACACAACCAAGCTCAAGGAGGAGCTCGATGAAGATCTTGTCCTTTGTGTTGTTTCGTTCTAGTTGATCAGTAGTGGAGCCCAGTTGGGGTCGATCGGGGATCTGTGTAGCATTTGGGGTAGTCTTCTTTTATTTTGGTTTCGTAGTCGGACCTTTATTGTATCTGGATGATGTAATGCTTTATTCATGTATTGTGTGAAGTGGCGATTGTAAGCCAACTATATATCTCTTTCCCTTATGTATTACATGGGTTGTGTGAAGATTACCTCACTTGTGACATTGCTTTCAATGCGGTTATGCCTCTAAGTCGTGCTTCGACACGTGGGAGATATAGCCGCATCGAGGGCATTACAAGTTGGTATCAGAGCCTTCCCCGACCTTAGGAGCCCCCTGTTTGATCGAATCGCTGGCGTTATTGAGTCTAGAAATGTTTTGAGTCATTTAGGATTATATATATCGGAGAGTTAGGAATACTTTTTACTCCTCAGTCCCCTCGTCGCTCTTGTGAGGCATCTTGACATAGAGTTTTGACTCTTCTCTTCTCAAATTTCACTAAATTTTTTTAGGATCACGCGGGTATCTTGGAATTGTTCCGATGGTTTTGTGACGAGAAAATTGTTCTTGGTGCCTCCTGTCATTATGGGTTGTGGCAGTTGTTGGGGAACGTAGCAGAATTTTAAAATTTTCTACGCATCACCAAGATCAATCTATGGAGTCATCTAGCAATGAGGGAGAGAGGAGTGCATCTACATACCCTTGTAGATCGCGCGCGGAAGCGTTCAAGAGAACGGGGTTGATGGAGTCGTACTCGACGTGATCCAAATCACCGATGACCTAGTGCTGAACGGACGGCACCTCCGCGTTCAACACACGTACGGTTGGGAAGACGTCTCCTCCTTCTTGATCCAGCAAGGGGGAAGGAGAGGTTGATGAAGATCCAGCAGCACGCCGGCGTGGTGGTGGATACAGCAGGATCCTGGCAGGGCTTCGCCAAGCGCAAGCGGGGAGGAGAGGTGTTACGGAGGGAGAGGGAGGCGCCAATTGCAAGGGGTGCGGCTGCCTTCTCT
>NC_041386.1:272845982-272858078 GCF_002162155.2 Triticum dicoccoides | reverse complement strand
GCGCCGGCCCTAGGAGATGGATCTCCAAGGGGGCGGCGGCCAAGGGGTGGCTTCCCCCCAAGCCAAGTGGGGCGCCCCCACCCCTAGGGTTTCCCAACCCTAGGCGCAGGGGAGGCCCAAGGGGGGGGGGGCACCAGCCCACTAGGGGATGGTTTGCCTCCCAATTCAGCCCATGGGGCCCTCCGGGATAGGTGTCCCCACCCGGTGGACCCCCGGGACCCTTCCGGTGGTCCCGGTACAATACCGGCGACCCTCGAAACCTTCCCGATGGCCGAAACTGGACTTCATATATATAAATCTTTACCTTCGGACCATTCCGGGACTCCTCGTGACGTCCGGGATCTCATCCGGGACTCCGAACAACTTTTGGGTTACTGCATACTAATATCTCTACAACCCTAGTGTCACCGAACCTTAAGTGTGTAGACCCTACGGGTTCGGGAGACATGCAGACATGACCGAGACGCCTCTCCGGTCAATAACCAACAGCGGGATCTGGATACCCATGTTGGCTCCCACATGCTCCACGATGATCTCATCGGATGAACCATGATGTCGAGGATTCAATCAATCCGTATACAATTCCCTTTGACAATCGGTACGTTACTTGCCCGAGACTCGATCGTCGGTATCCCAATACCTCGTTCAATCTCGTTACCTGCAAGTCACTTTACTCGTGACATATTGCATGATCCCGTGATCAACCACTTGGTCACATTGAGCTCATTATGATGATGAATTACCGAGTGGGCCTAGAGATACCTCTCCGTTATACAGAGTGACAAATCCCAGTCTCGATTCGTGCCAACCCAATAGACACTTTCGGAGATACCTGTAGTGTAACTTTATAGTCACCTAGTTACGTTGTGACGTCTGGCACACCCAAGGCACTCCTACGGTATCCGGGAGTTGCACAATGTCATGGTCTAAGGAAATGATACTTGACATTCGGAAAAGCTACAGCAAACGAACTACATGATCTTTGAGCTATGCTTAGGATTGGGTCTTGTCCATCACAACATTCTCCTAATGATGTCATCCCGTTATCAATGACATCCAATGTCCATAGTCAGGAAACCATGACTATCTTTTGATCAATGAGCTAGTCAACTAGAGTCTCACTAGGGACGTGTTGTGGTCTATGTATTCACACATCTATTACGATTTCCGGATAACACAATTATAGCATGAACAATAGACAATTATCATGAACAAAGAAATATAATAATAACCATTTTATTATTGCCTCTAGGGCATATTTCCAACAGTCTCCCACTTGCACTAGAGCCAATAGTCTAGTTACATTGTGATGAATCGAACACCCATGCAGTTCTGGTGTTGATCATGTTTTGCTCTAGGGAGAGGTTTAGTCAACGGATCTGCCACATTCAGGTCTGTATGTACTTTACAAATCTTTATGTCTCCATTTTGAACACTTTCACGAATGGAGTTGAAGCGACGCTTGATATGCCTGGTCTTCTTGTGAAACCTGGGCTCCTTGGCAAGGGCAATAGCTCCAGTGTTGTCACAGAAGAGAGTCATCGGGCCCGACGCATTGGGTATGACTCCTAGGTCGGTAATGAACTCCTTCACCCAGACTGCTTCTTGTGCTGCCTCCGAGGCTGCCATGTACTCTGCTTCACAAGTAGATCCCGCCACAACGCTTTGCTTGCAACTGCACCAACTTAATACCCCACCATTCAAAATATACATGTATCCGGTTTGTGACTTAGAGTCATCCAGATCTGTGTCGAAGCTAGCATCGACGTAACCCTTTACGACGAGCTCTTCATCACCTCCATAAACGAGAAACATATCCTTAGTCCTTTTCAGGTATTTCAGGATATTATTGACCGTTGTCCAGTGTTCCATGTCGGGATTACTTTGGTACCTTCCTACCAAACTTACGGCAAGGTTTACATCAGGTCTGGTACACAACATAGCATACATGATAGACCCTATGGCCGAGGCATAGGGGACGACACTCATCTTTTCTCTATCTTCTGCCGTGGTCGGGCATTGAACCGTGCTCAATCTCGTACCTTGCAATATAGGCAAGAACCCCTTCTTTGACTGATCCATTTTGAACTTCTTCAATATCTTGTCAAGGTACGTACTTTGTGAAAGACCAGTGAGGCGTCTCGATCTATCTCTATAGATCTTGATGCCTAATATATAAGCAGCTTCTCCAAGGTCCTTCATTGAAAAACACTTGTTCAAGTAGGCCTTTATGCTTTCCAAGAATTCTATATCATTTCCCATCAACAGTATGTCATCCACATACAATATGAGAAATGCTACAGAGCTCCCACTCACTTTCTTGTAAATGCAGGCTTCTCCATAAGTCTGCGTAAACCCAAACGCTTTGATCATCTCATCAAAACGAATGTTCCAACTACGAGATGCTTGCACCAGCCCATAAATCGAGCGTTGGAGCTTGCACAACTTGTCAGCATTCTTAGGATCGACAAAACCTTCCGGCTGCATCATATACAATTCTTCCTTAAGGAAACCATTAAGGAATGCCGTTTTGACATCCATTTGCCATATCTCATAGTCATAGAATGCGACAATTGCTAACATGATTCGGACGGACTTCAGCTTCGCTACGGGTGAGAAAATCCCATCGTAGTCAACCCCTTGAACTTGTCGATAACGCTTAGCGACAAGCCAAGCTTTATAGATGGTTAAGTTAGAATCCGCGTCTGTCTTCTTCTTAAAGATCCATTTATTTTCTATGGCTCGCCAATCATCGGGCAAGTTAGTCAAAGTCCATACTTCGTTTTCATACATGGATCCTATCTCGGATTTCATGGCTTCCAGCCATTTGTCGGAATCCGAGCCCGCCATCGCTTCTTCGTAGTTCGAAGGTTCACCGTTGTCTAACAACATGATTTCCAAGACAGGGTTGCCGTCCCACTCTGGTGCAGAACGTGTCCTTGTGGACCTACAAAGTTCAGTAGCAACTTGATCTGAAGTTTCATGATCATCATCATTAACTTCCTCTCTAGTCGGTGCAGGCACCTCAGGAACATTTTCTTGAGCTGCGCTACTTACCGGTTCAAGAGGTAATACTTCATCAAGTTCTACTTTCCTCCCACTTATTTCTTTTGAGAGAAACTCTTTCTCTAGAAAGGACCCATTCTTGGCAACAAAGATCTTGCCTTCGGATCTGAGGTAGAAGGTATACCCAATAGTTTCTTTAGGGTATCCTATGAAGACGCATTTTTCCGATTTGGGTTCGAGCTTTTCAGGTTGAAGTTTCTTGACATAAGCATCGCATCCCCAAACTTTTAGAAACGACAGCTTAGGTTTCTTCCCAAACCATAATTCATACGGTGTCGTCTCAACGGATTTCGACGGAGCCCTATTTAAAGTGAATGCGGCAGTCTCTAAAGCATAGCCCCAAAATGACAGCGGTAAATCGGTAAGAGACATCATAGATCGCACCATATCCAATAGAGTGCGATTACGACGTTTGGACACACCATTACGCTAAGGTGTTCCAGGCGACGTGAGTTGTGAAACTATTCCACATTTTCTTAAGTGTGTGCCAAATTCGTGACTCAAGTATTCTCCCCCACGATCTGATCGCAAGAACTTGATTTTCCTGTCACGTTGATTCTCAACCTCACTCTCAAATTCCTTGAACTTTTCAAAGGTCTCAGACTTGTGTTTCATTAAGTAGACATACCCATATCTACTCAAGTCATCAGTGAGGGTGAGAACATAATGATAGCCACCGCGAGCCTCAACACTCATTGGACCGCACACATCAGTATGTATGATTTCCAATAAGTTGGTTGCTCGCTCCATTGTTCCTAAGAACGGAGTCTTGGTCATTTTACCCATGAGGCATGGTTCGCACGTGTCAAATGATTCGTAATCAAGAGACTCCAAAAGCCCATCTGATGGAGCTTCTTCATGCGTTTGACACCTACGTGACCAAGGCGGCAGTGCCACAAGTATGTGGGACTATCATTATCAACCTTACATATTTTGGTATTCACACTATGAATATGTGTAGCATTACGCTCGAGATTCATTAAGAATAAACCATTCACCATCGGAGCATGACCATAAAACATATCTCTCTTATAAATAGAACAACCATTATTCTCGGATTTAAATGAGTAGCCATCTGGAATTAAACGAGATCCTGATACAATGTTCATGCTCAAAGCTGACACTAAATAACAATTATTGAGGTTTAAAACTAATCTCGTAGGTAAATGTAGAGGTAGCGTGCCGACGGCGATCACATCGACCTTGGAACCATTCCCGATGCGCATCGTCACCTCGTCCTTCGCCAGTCTCCGCTTATTCCGCAGCTCCTGCTTTGAGTTACAAATGTGAGCAACCGCACCAGTATCAAATACCCAGGAGCTACTACGAGTACTCGTAAGGTACACATCAATTACATGTATATCACATATACCTTTGGTGTTGTCGGCCTTCTTGTCCGCTAAGTATTTGGGGCAGTTCCGCTTCTAGTGACCACTTCCCTTGCAATAAAAACACTCAGTCTCGGGCTTGGGTCCATTCTTTGGCTTCTTCACGACAGCTTGCTTACTGGGCGCGGCAACTCCCTTGCCGTCCTTCTTGAAGTTCTTCTTACCCTTGCCTTTCTTGAACTTAGTGGTTTTATTCACCATCAACACTTGATGTTCCTTTTTGATTTCCACCTCTGCTGATTTCAGCATTGAATATACCTCAGGAATGGTTTTTCCATCCCCTGCATATTGAAGTTCATCACAAAGCTCTTGTAGCTCGGTGGAAGCGACTGAAGGATTCTGTCAATGACCGCGTCATCCAGGAGATTAACTCCCAGCTGAGTCAAGCGGTTATGCAACCCAGACATTTTGAGTATGTGCTCACTGGCAGAACTATTTTCCTCCATCTTACAACTGAAGAACTTGCCGGAGACTTCATATCTCTCGACTCGGGTATGAGCTTGGAAAACCATTTTCAGCTCTTCGAACATCTCATATGCTCCGTGTCTCTCAAAACGCTTTTGGAGCCCCGGTTCTAAGCTGTAAAGCATGCCGCACTGAACGAGGGAGTAATCATCAGCACGTGACTGCCAAGCGTTCATAATGTCTTGGTTCTCTGGGACAGGTGCGTTACCTAGCGGTGCTTCTAGGACATAATCTTTCTTGGCAGCTATGTGGATGATCCTCAGGTTCCAGACCTAGTCTGTATAGTTGCCGCCATCATTTTTCAGCTTGGTTTTCTCTAGGAACGCGTTGAAGTTGAGGACAACGTGGGCCATTTGATCTACAAGACATATTGTAAAGATTTAGACTAAGTTCATGATAATTAAGTTCATCTAATCAAATTACTCAATGAACTCCCACTCAGATAGACATCCCTCCAGTCATCTAAGTGAAACATGATCCGAGTTAACTAGGCCGTGTCCGATCATCACGTGAGACGGACTAGCCAACATCAGTGAACATCTACATGTTGATCGTATCTTCTATACGACTCATGCTTGACCTTTCGGTCTTCCGTGTTCCGAGGCCATGTCTATACATGCTAGGCTCGTCAAGTCAACCTAAGTGTATTGCGTGTGTAAATCTGGCTTACACCCGTTGTATTCGAACGTTAGAATCTATCACACCCGATGATCACGTGGTGCTTCGAAACAACGAACCTTCGCAACGGTGCATAGTTAGGGGAACACTTTCTTGAAATTATTACGAGGGATCATCTTATTTATGCTACAGTCGTTCTAAGAAAATAAGATGTAAAACATGATAAACATCACATGCAATCAAATAGTGACATGATATGGCCAATATCATTTGCTCCTTTTGATCTCCATCTTCCGGGCTCCATGATCATCATTGTCACCGGTATGACACCATGATCTCCATCATCATGTCTTCTTGAAGTTGTCTCGTCATCTATTACTTCTACTACTATGGCTAACGGTTTAGCAATAAAGTAAAGTAATTACATGACGTTATATGTTGACACGCAGGTCACAAATAAATTAAGACAACTCCTATGGCTCCTGCCGGTTGTCATACTCATCGATGTGCAACTCGTGATTCCTATTACAAGAACATGATCATCTCATACATCAAATATATCATTCATCACATCCTTTCGCCATATCACATCACAAAACACTTGCTGCAAAAACAAGTTAGACGTCCTCTAATTGTTGTTGCAAGTTTTTACGTGGCTGCTATAGGATTCTAGCAAGAACGTTTCTTACCTACGCCAAAACCACAATGTGAATTGCCAATTTCTATTTACCCTTCATATAGACCCTGTTCATCGAATCCGATCCGACTAAAGTGGGAGAGACAGACACCCGCCAGCCACCTTATGCAACTAGTGCATGTCAGTCGGTGGAACCAGTCTCACGTAAGCGTACGTGTAAGGTCGGTCCGGGCCGCTTCATCCCACAATGCCGCCGCATCAAGATAAGACTAGTAACAGCAAGATAATTGACAATATCGACGCCCACAACTACTTTGTGTTCTACTCGTGCATAGAAACTACGCATAGACCTAGCTCATGATGCCACTGTTGGGGAACGTAGCAGAATTTTAAAATTTTCTACGCATCAGCAAGATCAATCTATGGAGTCATCTAGCAATGAGGGAGAGAGGAGTGCATCTACATACCCTTGTAGATCGCGTGCGGAAGTGTTCAAGAGAACGGGGTTGATGGAGTCGTACTCGACATGATCCAAATCACCGATGATCTAGTGCCAAACGGACGACACCTCCGCGTTCAACACACGTACGGTTGGGAAGACGTCTCCTCCTTCTTGATCCTACAAGGGGGGAGGAGAGGTTGATGAAGATCCAGCAGCACGACGGCGTGGTGGTGGATGCAGCAAGATCCCGGCAGGGCTTCGCCGAGCGCAATCGGGGAGGAGAGGTGTTACGGATGGAGAGGGAGGCGCCAAGTGCAAGGGGTGCGGCTGCCCTCCACCCCTCGTTATATAGGGGCCTTGGTGGGGCGCCGGCCCTAGGAGATGGATCTCCAAGGGGGCGGCGGCCAAGGGGTGGCTTCCCCCCAAGCCAAGTGGGGCGCCCCCACCCCTAGGGTTTCCCAACCCTAGGCGCAGGGGAGGCCCAAGGGGGGGCGTACCAGCCCACTAGGGGCTGGTTTCCCTCCCAATTCAGCCCATGGGGACCTCCGGGATAGGTGGCCCCACCCGGTGGACCCCCGGGACCCATCCGGTGGTCCCGGTACAATACCGGCGACCCCCGAAACCTTCCCGATGGCTGAAACTGGACTTCCTATATATAAATCTTTACCTCCGGACCATTTCGGAACTCCTCGTGATGTCCGGGATCCCATCCGGGACTCTGAACAACTTTCGGGTTACTGTATACTAATATCTCTACAACCCTAGCGTCACCGAACCTTAAGTGTGTAGACCCTATGGGTTCGGGAGACATGCAGACATGACCGAGACGCCTCTCCGATCAATAACCAACAGCGGGATCTGGATACCCATGTTGGCTCCCACATGCTCCACGATGATCTCATCGGATGAACCACGATGTCGAGGATTCAATCAATCCGTATACAATCCCTTTATCAATCGGTACATTACTTGCCCGAGACTCGATCGTTTGTATCCCAATACCTCGTTCAATCTCGTTACCGGCAAGTCACTTTACTCGTGCCGTAATGCATGATCCCGTGATCAACCACTTGGTCACATTGAGCTCATTATGATGATGCATTACCGAGTGGGCCCAGATATACCTCTCCGTCATACGGAGTGACAAATCCTAGTCTTGATTCGTGCCAACCCAACAGACACTTTCGGAGATACCTTATAGTCACCCAGTTACGTTGTGACGTCTGGCACACCCAAGGCACTCCTACGGTATCCAGGAGCTGCACAATCTCATGGTCTAAGGAAATTATACTTGACATTCGGAAAAGCTACAGCAAACGAACTACACGAAATTTGAGCTATGCTTAGGATTGGGTCTTGTCCATCACAGCATTCTCCTAATGATGTGATCCCATTATCAATGACATCCAATGTCCATAGGCAGGAAACCATGACTATCTTTTGATCAACGAGCTAGTCAACTAGAGGCTCACTAGGGACGTGTTGTGGTCTATGTGTTCACACATGTATTACGATTTCCGGATAACACAATTATAGCATGAACAATAGACAATTATCATGAATAAAGAAAAATAATAACCATTTTATTATTGCCTCTAGGGCATTTTTCCAACAGCAGTGTCCCGGGGAGTTGATCTCCGAGGTGTTGTCGTCACAATTTTATCGTTGCAGTTCTGGAATACCTGAGATTAGTTTTGCCGACATTGAAAATCTCTTTTATGCAGTTGTTGGTGAGATAACCTCGACGCCACCCAGTACTAGGGCGGGAGTTCGGGAGTATTGCCATAACTCGTATAACGGATGCTTTTCGAAGTTTGAGGTAAACGATTTCCGAAGATTTCTTGGTTATGTGTTGAAGGATGGATAGAGCTAGATGTAGGATTTGCTAGTTTGGGTGAGATATTATGCTTCCCCTGCATCCCCAACACCTGATTGCATAACTGGGAAAATTTCAGGAGTTTATAAGTGGGAATTCAAGTAGCTCTTAGGATATCTCTTCGACAGATGTATGATATGAAATTGGGGTTCGACGTCTAGTGGTCCGCCTATCCACGGTTGGTTTTACAGTGGTCTCGTTGGGTCTTAAAGAGTCCTTGGCTATGCCGACTTGGGGACGCTTCGTATGTCATGTGCACTGCCTTGTACATGATGGTGCTATACGATCGAGCCCGTGTAGGCCCCACCACGAAAACTTCGGACGAAATCTCTATCATATGTTTATTTCGGCTTATTCTGCAAGCCAATTCTTTGTTTTGTTTTGAGTTGTGGTATTCGAGTTGCTTCAAAGTCAAATGTTGACTCCATACCTTGCCTAAGCGGTGTTCTCATGTTCCGATGTGAATACCAATCCTTCTTGATAATTGAGATTGTCATGTAAATCCTGTTCAACCGGTGTGTTTTCTCTTCAAGCGGATCCGTTCATTTTCAACATCCACAAGATTCAATCTCATCTTTCTCAACATTGTTCGTTTCATCCATCCCAAGTTGCCTTTGTTTTCCCTCCCTCCCACCCTTTTTCTTCAAGGACTCAGATTTTTTATTCAATTATCCTTTTATTGATGTGAAGTCTCTCCATTCTTTTCCGTCAATGTTCGTCTCAGGAAGATGCTAACGAAGCTTCAAGTTCGTCTCCCGTCACTCATTTTCATCTCCGATGGATTCAATTCAAGATTTTGTATTGATCATAGTCTTTTCTTTTGCCCAATGCTTTTCTTATGCCGGTGCACCTCATAATCATTCCCCGTTTGCTATTCAATTGTTCCGGAGTGCTCAAGATATCTCGAGTCTGTTATCTCATTCAAGCCTTTTAATTCAGCCGGTGCAACCCCTCTTTTAAATCGTTCAACGGTATTTCATTTCTTTTAAGTGGGCCCTAACCCACAGGTCTTTTCCCAGGATCTTACCTGACTCTTCTAATTCTCCCGGAGCTATCCTAAATTATTTTCGAAGTTTGACATAAGAATGAATTGTCATCAGTCATATGTATTTCTTCAAGATCTTTCAATTTTTTTTTCATCATTGGCTCAACCTTTGCTACTCTTCATTCCAGAGGTTCTAAACAACTCTTGGTGGTGTTTCCCGTCGTAATTCTCAGATTTTGAAGACAGAAGAAGATTTTCCCTCCAAATCATATCCGTTCTCTCAAGATTCATGGTTCTAGCCTTATGCCATCCTCTCATAATTTATTTCGTTTGTGAGAATTTTTTTCACCTATCCGGAGCAATTCAAGAGTCTTCTCAGTTTGTTATCCGGAGTCCATCAACTCAGGATTATTCATTCCAGCTTTCAGCTCTCATTCTCTAAATCTTACTGGTGCATCATTCAAGTATTCTATAATTAGCTCGTGGTCTCTTCGTGCTCATGGATCTAAATTCACTCAAGTATCTTCGTCTCATCTTCTAATTATTTATGGTGATTTGTACTTTTGCTTTTTCCTTGAGCTATTCTTATGGTGGTTTGCCCAAGATTCTATTCCATGGTTATCATATCAATTTATTCGTCGTTTCAACCCTTCCGGTGGATTCGTGGAAGACCTTCCCAACTTCATGCTATATCTCTCTTCAATCCGTTGCAACGGGAATAAGTAGTATGCAAAATCCGTTTCTTGTCATCAATTTAATTGGTGAAGGTTAAGCATAATGTAATTCTTATTCCTGTTTCATCCAAGTGATTAATTCCTTATCTCGGAGCCTCATCAAAATTCTAGGTTTCACTTGTTTGATCTTTTCTTTTCCGAAGTTCCGAGGTTCTCCGTTTTATCTCATCACGAAGACCCATCTAATCATTGCAAGTCTTCTCCTTGTGTTTTCAACTTTTCTTTCCTCTCGCTTGATCATTCTTTTACTACCGGAGTTCTTCATGAAGGTTCTACATGATGGTTCACCAATGAGTTAATTCCTTCTCGAAGTGTTCATCAAGATTCTTTCCAGAGGAGCTCAAGTTTTCTTCATCTTGCAACTCGGAGTGCAATTCTTTCACGCATATATTTTGAGGTGGTGTTATGTCATTCTTGATAATTTCCCTTCGTGCTTCGTGTTTCACAAGTTATCAAGATGAGGTATTTTAAATCCACCAAGCTCTTCATTGGAGTTATCTTGGGCTATATTTCACATAAAACTTTCCTTTAAGGATTGTCGCTCTTATGGTATTTATCAATGATCCAAGTTCTTCGTTTATCCTCCCGGTGAAATAAGTTTCTCGTCTCCTTGTTCTTATCATACAAATTCTTTTCCCGTGAGTGGCAGGTTGTCACCTCATAATTTGAGATGTATTCCATAAGACCATATCAAGCTTATTCTTTTCTTTGTTGGTTTTCCAACAACTCCGTTCTACCATTTGTTGTAAGCGTGCTCCCTCAAGATCTTGTTTCTCGTCGTTCATTCCATTCCATTCTCACTTCTGTTCCGGAGGCATTGTGATATTGCTTTCTTCAACCATCATCCCATTATCAAAGTTCATATTCTTTTCCTCGCTTATCCCATTTATCCGGAGTGTTGTGCCTTTTTCTCAATTTCTTTTTCATCTTATCAAGTCTTGCATATTTTTCCAACCGGAGTGCTGTTCGAATTTGTTCTTCCTTGTTCCCTTTTCCTAACGGAGTGTTTTATACTTCATTCATTTCCGTTGTATTCTTTTCGTGAAATGGCTTAACCTTTTCAAGGTTCTTTGGTTTCACTCGTTTGTCAAAGGAGCAACTTAGTTTTACCTCTTCTCTTTCTCTTCCGTTTTTCCCTCCGGTGCCATTCTAGATCTCGGGACGAGATCCAATCGTAGTGGTGGAGTGTTGTAACGCCCCGAGACCGATGTGCCAGGTGTCCTCCAGTTATTCACTGTTGTTGCCTTGTCATTTCTTGCGTGTCATGCATTGCATATCATGTCATCATGCGCATTTCATTTGCATACATGTTCGTCTCATGCATCCGAGCATTTTCCCCGTTGTCCGTTTTGCAATCCGGCGCTCCTATGTCACCCGGTGTCCCTTTCTACCTCTTCTCTTGTGCGGGTGTTAAATGTTTTCGGATTGGACCGAGACTTGTCATGCGGCCTTGGTTTACTACCGGTAGACCGCCTGTCAAGTTTCGTACCATTTGGACTTCGTTTGATACTCCAACGGTTAACCGAGGGACCGAAAAGGCCTCGTGTGTGTTGCAGCCCAACACCCTTGCAAAGTGGCCCAAAACCCACCTAAACCTCCTCCATCATCTCGGACGTTCGATCACGATCGCGTGGTCGAAAACCGCACCTGATTTGGACTCTCCTAGCTCCCTCTACCTATAAAAGGCCTCATCCTCCAAAAATTCGGGCGAAACCCTAGCAATCTTCCTCCTTCCACCGCCGGACACTTTTCCCGCGCCGACGGACATGTCCGCCCGTCCCTGCGCCGCCGCTCCCAGCCTCTCCTGGGCCACCATGTGGCAAGCGCCGCCGCGCACCGCCGCAGGCCCGCGAGCCCACGGCCGGCCCTCCCGGCCCGCACTACG
>NC_041386.1:272742306-272845298 GCF_002162155.2 Triticum dicoccoides | reverse complement strand
CTCCTCCTCCACCACAGCCGCGCCTCCCCGCCGCCTCTCCGGCTCGGATCCGGCGGGATCCGGCGCCCCGACCTCGTCGGCCTTCTTCTCCGACCTCCGGCGAACTTCGAGCTCCATGCGCTACAATAACTCCGGCGAGATCCCAATCTGGATCTGGAACCTCCTCGGTTGACTTTTCATCCCCGAACCCTAATTTTTTTGCAAACTTTGGCATGTCATAACTCTGTATCTGTAGCTCCGATTCGCGCGTGTAGCATATCAAAATGTTCGTCTCGATGAGTACATCATTTCAACTCATTGCATCATTTTCATTTGAGCTCATATTGATGCCCGAATTGCTGTTGGAAGTGGGCTATGTGATGAATTTGTCAGATCTGTTTCAGCAAATGGCATTTTGTCATTTTTGCCATGATTAATGTGTGCATGCTATGATCCTGAGTTCTACATGTGTTTTGTTATATGCCATGCCATCTTTACAGGGGTGTATGCCATGTATTTTTGTGATACTTGTGGTGACTAGCACAAGCTTGCAAAGTAGCGTAATCGGTAATGCTGATTTCAGGGACTTAGAATTTGTTGATGTTGTTTCCTAGTTCTGATTTCAGTCCTTGTTCTGTTTTTATCGTTATGCGATATGTTCATGTTGTTTCCTAGTGTTCGTGCCTCTTTTGAGGATGATCGGTAAGGATGTTTTGTTAACATCTATCCATCCCTGTCTTTGTTTGCAATTATGGAGCACCCTAGCTTGAGTCAATCGAGCTCTACTTTTGCTATAAAATGTTCGTGGCAGATCGTTGACATGATTAGCGATCTTGCCTAGGTTGTTGCTATTGATCCGCGCATGCTATGTTGTTGTTCTTGCCATGTCTAGCTTCTAGGCCATGTCTTCTTCATGGGTGTATGATTAGTTTGTCATGCCATGCTCTGAAGTGAGTGCATCGATCTTGTTAACATGACTACTTGCTAATCTGTTTTTCCATGCTCCAGTTTTTCACTAAGTCTGAATCTGTTTATGTTTTTGCCATGTTCACATGCTTGCAATTGTATTTTATGATCCCTTTTGGCTCAAGGTCACTAAGGGACTTTTGTTAAGTGCTTTGAGTAGCTTCATTCCATGCCTTGCTTTCCATGTTAAGTTCCTGTAGCATATAGTTTTCATGCTCCAAAGTATGCTTCCTGATGATAAATTCCTAACATGTTATTTCACAAAGTCTAAAACCTGTTATCATTTGCACTTTTGCCATGCTTGTTTGGACCTGTTAATGAGTGAATTACCCGTAGCTCAGTGTTCATCTTTTGTCAAGCTTCATGAGTGGAATCCTGCCATGTATTTTGTTATTGTGTCTGAGTTCTGTAGTATATTTATCTTGATGCATTTAGATAGCTACTTGCTGATTATCGCAGACCGATGCCATATTTGTTTTGCTTGCCATATCCAAACCGTGCATCCGATTCTGGTGATCTTTATATCGATTTCAACCGAAATCACCTCCCCTTTCTAGTGGCACTCTTGGTTTTCCAAGTTGAGGACAGGTTCAATCATTCCTCTCCAAATCATGCATATGCATCACATACCGCATCCCGCATATCATACCATGTTCGTGTGTTGGTTGTTTACTATGTTGTGTGCTTATTTCCGTTGTTGCTTGTTTGGGTTGGTTCCGGTATCGTTGCGTTTATGAGGACCCATTCAACTACGTCTGTTTGTCTTCTTCATGGACTCGTTCTTCTTCCTTGCGGGATTTCAGGCAAGATGACCATACCCTCGAAATCACTTCTATCTTTGCTTGCTAGTTGCTCGCTCTTTTGCTATGCCTATGTTGTGATACCTACCACTTTCTTATCATGCCTCCCATGTTGTTAAACCAAGCCTCTAACCCACCTTGTCCTAGCAAATCGTTGTTTGGCTATGTTACCGCTTTGCTCAGCCCCTCTTATAGCGTTGTTAGTTGCAAGTGAAGATTGGAGCTTGTTCCATGTTTGGATCATGGATATTTTGTTGGGATATCACAATATCTCTTACTTAATTAATGCATCTATATACTTGGTAAAGGGTGGAAGGCTCGGCCTTATGCCTGGTGTTTTGTTCCACTCTTGCAACCCTAGTTTCCGTCATATCGGTGTTATGTTCCCGGATTTTGCGTTCCTTACGCGGTTGGGTTATAATGGGAACCCCTTGACAGTTCACCTTGAATAAAACTCCTCTAGCAATGCCCAACATTGGTTTTACCATTCACCACCTAGCCTTTTCTTTCCCTTGGGTAGGCCTGCCTAAGGGTCATCTTTATTTTAACCCCCCCCCCCGGGCCAGTGCTCCTTTGAGTGTTGGTCTGACTGAGTAGACTGTGGGGCCACCTCGGGGCAACTTGAGGGTTGGTTTTACTCATAGGATGTCTCATCTGAGTGTGCCCTGAGAACGAGATATGTGTAGCTCCTATCAGGAATTGTCGGCACATTCGGGCGGTGTTGCTGGACTTGTTTTACCATTGTCGAGGATGGCTTGTAACCGGGATTCCGAGTCCGATCGGGTCTTCCCGCTAGAAGGAATATCCTTCGTTGACCGTAAGAGCTTGTGATGGGCTAAGTTGGGACACCCCTACAGGGTTATGAACTTCCAATTTCCGTGCCCGCGGTTATGGGCAGATGGGAATTTGTTAATGTCCGATTGTAGAAAACCTGAAGTTGACCTTAATTAAAATACATCAACCACGTGTGTTATCGTGATTGTCTCTTCTCAGCGGGGTCCGGGAAGTGAACACGGTGTTGGAGTAATGGTTGACGTAGGTTGTTCTAGGATCACTTATTGATCATAGTTGTTCAACCGTGCTTTTTCCTTCTCTTCTCCCTCTCATTTGCGTATGTTAGCCACCATATATGCTAGCCGCTTGCTGCAGCTTCACCTGGGTGTGAGATTGCTGAGTCCCCGTAACTCACAGATACTACCAAAACCAGCTTGCAGGTGCCGTTGAACCGTGCAGATGACGCAACCAACCTCAAGGAGGAGCTCGATGAAGATCTTGTCCTTTGTGTTGTTTCATTCTAGTTGATCAGTAGTGGAGCCCAATTGGGGTCGATCGGGGATCTGTGTAGCATTTGGGGTAGTCATCTTTTATTTTGGTTCCGTAGTCGGACCTTGATTGTATCTGGATGATGTAATGTTGTATTCATGTATTCTGTGAAGTGGCGATTGTAAGCCAAGTATATATCTCTTTCCCTTATGTATTACATGGGTTGTGTGAAGATTACCTCACTTGTGACATTGCTTTCAATGCGGTTATGCCTCTAAGTCGTGCTTCGACACATGGGAGATATAGCTGCATCGAGGGTGTTACATCATTGCTCACGAGAGGTCCATCATCTCCACTCGGGAAAAGGTCTTCTCCCAGAACCATCTTTTCCTCCAGTGTGTCAATATATTTCTTCCGGTCCTCGAGTCTATCCATAAAATCCTTGACTTCATCCTCATGCTCATAGTGGGCTTCATGTGCTGCATCCTCCAGTTCAATTTCACGAAGATGCAACTTTTGGACAGTCTTCAAGTTCCTGCGCATCTGAATTTCTAGAGTCATGATATGAGCCTCCAAGTCTTGGACATATGAGTGAACGGAGTTGTCATCTATGGTGCGGATAATCTATCCATCTGTAGTCCTGCGAGAAATCATGGTGTGGTCTGATCCAACAAGCTCGGTCATGTATTCCTCCTGGATGCGTCCAAGTGCACTATGAACTACTATGTCTCTCCCGAGGATCCAAGTGGGAGCAGTGAACTTGAAGTCAATGGGCGCCGAGAGACTTCCGAAAGTCCTCCCTGGTATGTGCAGCTTAATCCTATAACGACGGTCTTCTGGAAATGCCATGATAGGGGTCCCGGTGATAGACGACAGAGCAATCTTCAATTCCTTGGTGGTCTGGACCAGCCTCTTGCCAAAAAGCATCGTCTCATCTGGCTGGCAAAACTCTGGGAGCAGAACTGGGATGAACTTGACGGCCATCTAGAATGTTGAAATCGGAGAGAAGTCAGAAATGAACAGGCGAGTATTACGGAATGATAAGTACATAAAATAAAATGGTTTCTTCCTATGGCTTTCCGATCCTAGGGGTTACGTCCTACGGTCAGCGTGTGCTCTGATACCATCTCTGTAACGACCCTACCCAAAATCGGTCAAGTCTCTGTGTAGCTGTACCATCCCAAGATCATGCTGGCACACACAATACATTGATGAAAAGATTCAAAGTTCAATCACACCTGAATTTATTACATGATTCTCATATCGAGTCTTTATTACATGATAATAAATTCGGCCGAAGGCCAACTCATGAGAAATAAACTAAATAAAGCTGCGGAAGCGTAGACGAATAGCGAGTCCATCCGACTCCATAGGGCAATCGCCAGGCATAGATTGTAGCCTCACTCCTGGTCGGAAAACTCCTCTGCAACATGAGACATTGCAGCCGTGTAGGTCAGCATTCAGAATATGCCGGCAAGTCATAGGGATAACAACAATAATAATGCTAACACTATATGCAATTTGGTTGTGGGGCACTAAGTTTTATGTTTTTGCCAAAAAGCCAGTTTTTCCCTACAACGAAGGACTTGCTTACAATTACTACAAAATGTTGGTAGTTATTGAGATGGTTCCGCCAACCAATGTCTCATTCCCAATTATTAATTAACCCCTCAATTAATTTATTTGTTCGGTGTTGAGATTTCCGAAATACTCCAGTTTCCAGAGGCTCATTTGTTTGTAACCGGGGACACGACTAATCGATTAGGTTATTACTCTGCAGAGTCTTGTGCACTTTACTCGCAAGAATCATTCCCTCCTTTATGTCCTTGCACTACCTGGTGTTTGAAGATGGGATGAACGAAACAGGGTCTTCCGTAGAGTTTCTCTGAGCACTGCCGGTACCCATCCATGTCCTACCGTTCTTCTACATCTGTTGGCACTGTCCGTCTAGAGTCACGCCTAAGGAAACCTAGCCAGAACCCATAATGGCTTACGACTGCACAAGTAAGCTTCCGGTCAAGGGGTATCCATCCGTCTCTTCGTCGATGGGTGAAGCTTTCCGCAAGATGTCATGGCGCTTCTCCATGCATCCCGGCCATCCGCTGGTTCCTCCAGGGTGCCCGTCAACCGTCCTCCACCCAGTAGTGAATTTGAAGTCCATCTTGAGCTTGAAGTCATGGGGTTGTCATCATCTTGACTCTCACATCTCCCTTATGAATCTCTCAACCAACCCCGTCTACGAGCATAGGAAGATAAACTACATCGTCCCAGGCAATAGTAGCAAGGGGGATTGGGTTCAGCCTACCTCATGATACTACTCAAGACATAACTTAAAATTCTCCTACTGCATGCATGTTAGGGAGGAATATTTCTAATGCAACAAAATCATAGGTATTGTAAAACATGATCAAATGACTTGCCTGGCTGACGGTCTTCAAACGCTAGTGACTCGAGATAGCAAGCTTCGCACTCCAGAAATTCTATCGAGTCAAAAAAAAGCACAAATAAGTATTTCACTAAATAACATAACAACAAGCTAAAGGAAAACACACAAGCACTCAAACCAAAACCAAAGAAAACTCGAGGAAAACAAACTCAAGGTTTTCATCACTTCAAGCTACAACAAAGAAATAGTTTTCTCTTACTAACACTCTTCTTAACAGAACCAAAACAAGGGTTTTGCTAACTAACATAAAGGAAAATAGCATATAAACTAGATGCAAAAGGAATCACATCAATATCTATTATAGACCTCCTGTTATACCTAAAACAAAACTAATAATAAAATAAAATAAAACTTTTTATTTTGCTCCAAATAAATGTTCACCCTCTGTAACTACAGAAACTAATCTAAAATAAATAATAGAAGGGGTGAACTAAAATTCTATAATAACTAGAACAGCAGGAAGCAGCAGCAAGCTAAATAAAACTAGAAAAGCTTGATTTCTACTAAAACTAATTTAATACAATCTAAAAATACCCCAACAAGTTCCTACTGCTAGGCTAGGTCAAAACTAAGCAGTGGCAAAAAGAATCACCTAAAAATAATAATCCTAGCTCAGTTTATAGCAGAAATACTAATCTGACTAAAACTAATATAAAACTATTTTTATAAACTTAAACATAGCCGAATCTAATTTCTACCGAAACTACAAGAAATTAGTAAACTAACAAAAAAAGAATCTACTAAAAATAATGAATAACCTAAAAGATACAGATTTTACAAGAACAGAACTAATCTGAAGAAAACAAAAACGAAAAAAAAAGAAAAAAATAGAAAAAAAAGAAAAACAAACCAACGTGCTAACGGGCCGAAACAGTGAGCGCTCCAAACTATCTAACGCGCGAGCGATTAATAGATTCACTACGTCCATGGGCTAACAGAAATAAACCGATCAGCCGGTCTAACTAAACCGATCTAAACCAAAACTAAAACCGATCTATATGAAATAAAACCATACCCCTTCGCGGATCTAATCTAAGCTGTAGGTTGCCGATCGAACGGTGGAGTGGGGTCCGGCGGCTAACCACGGCGGTCGACGACGAGGTGGGCTCGGGCGTTGGTGGCGGGGGTGCTCCGGTGGTCCGGGGTGGCGGCGGCGAGGTCGGGGCGATGCGGCGGAGCGAGGCGGAGGTGGTGGTGGAGTTGTTGGAGCTCGGTGACGACGGAAATGGCCGGGGCGATGACAACGGCTCCCTGGTGAGCTGCAGCTCCGGCGAGCAGCAGTCGAGCTCGGGGTCGTCGCTGGTGTGGGTAAGAGGGAGGCAGACCATGTCAAAACGATGCGCAACATCGGGGGAAGCTCAAAAGTGGAAGACGGAGTCGTGCTGTTGCTCACCGGCGGCGGAGGCGGCGATGAACTGAGGCGACTGCGGTGAGATCCAAAGGAGGAGTGCGTGAGCTGTGGTGGGTTTTGGGCTAGGGTTTTAGGGGGATTGGGGGAGGAGAGTTGGGGCTATTTATAGGACACCTTCATGGAGAAGGGGGCGACTCGGGATCGTGATCCCAGGGAATTCGGACGTGGCGGCGGTGTCGAACGCGCTCTGGCGCGGCATAGCGTGGCGATGGGGAAAGAGATGAGGTGGGGCTGGCGCATCGGTGAGAGAGGGAGAGGAGGGTTCGGTCGGGCGCTGAGGCAGGCCGGCTCGGGTGTCGGCTGGGCCGGTTGGCCTGGCTCGCGCCTGGGTCTATTCCCTTTTTTTGAATAAGGCGGAGAGAAAAAAACTAACTAAGAGAAAACTAATATATTTTTATATAGGACATATATATATATATATATATCAAAATTCTCAGGGGAATTAATCCTACAACGTGGATATTTTTTCCAGAGGCAAAACAGAAACTAAAAAAAACATTTTCTACAAACTCCAAATAAAATTCAAATTTGAATTCAAACCTTTTGGCAATATTTTCTTCTGACATTTCTGGAGTGTCATGTTAGCTCCTCTCATACTTTTTCTCAAGTATTTGTCAGGGATAACTTTCAATTGCCAAGTTAAATCCAACTCAAACAACAACTCAAATGCCTCTGGAAAAAATATCGAAATGCCACATAATTCAAACAAAATGCATAGATCCTTAACTAATATTTGTAAAACATTCCAAATTGAAAATTTGGGAAGTTACATACCTCATGCACCTATTGATTTGTTGCCTCTTCCATCTTCGGAGAAGGTTCATTTTGATGCTAAAGAACATGCTGAATTGATTTGAAAAATGCATGAGTTAACTAAGGAAAACATTGAGCATATGAATGCTAAATATAAACTTGCTGGAGATAAGGGTAGAAAATATGTTGTGTTTGCACCTGGAGATCTTGTTTGGTTACATTTGCGTAAGGACAGATTTCCTAATTTGCGCAAATGAAAGCTAATGCCACGTGCTGATGGTCCTTTTAAGGTGTTAGAGAAAATAAATGATAATACATATAAACTTGAGCTGCCTGCAGATTTTGGGGTTAGTCCCACTTTTAACATTGCAGATTTGAAGCCTTATTTGGGTGAGGAAGATGAGCTTCCATCGAGGATGACTTCATTTCAAGAAGGGGAGGATGATGAGGACATCAATACCATTGTTACACCCACAGCCCCTGCTTCTATACATACTAGACCAATTACTAGAGCTCGTGCACACCAATTGAATTATCAGGTACTTTCATTTCTTGGTAACGATTCTAATGTTCATGAGAATATGATGCTGCCTAAATTGGATACATTTGTTTTGCTTACAAATGAAGGGCCTAGCTTGGACAAGAAAGATGAACCTTGGAGCAAGTTCAAGCAAGGAGATGATGGCATGCGCAAGGGGATGAAGAACGGAGTTACAAGTGATGATTTCAGGAATTTGAAGCCACCATAAGGGGTGCATGAAGCCTTGGACGAAATATACAAGATGCCACTTCATAAATTTCATCCAGAGGCTAATTTAGGTGCTGCGCCACCTTATTATTAGGCCAGTCCCATGTATTTTCGAAATACTTAAGTATAGGCTGTTTTTAGAGTCCATATGTGTGGGGAAACAAGAGTTAGGGTTGGTTTCAGACCCCTCCTCCAAGGGCCATGAAATCCCCCCTTCTTCCTCCATATATACAGCCCTTAGGGCGTCGTTTAGACTTTGGGTTTTGTTTAGATTAAAAGTTCACCATAGCTGCAACTTCGCGTACTTCGTTTGTTTCCACCGACCAGACCAAGATGTCACAGAACCCCACCTTGATCAATAAAGCTTTCATCTTATATTCGCAATATCCAGATTGCAATCCCAGTTTCTTGCTCGTTCTTCATTTGCTCGCAGGAAACAGACCCTCGTGGTCAGGTTGATCGTGCTCCGACGTGGTCAATAACCCTCGGAAGTTGGTTTAGCGATTGCTAAGGCGCGACATCTCGCACGTTCATAGTCGGATCGTCATGGTCGAATCCCACAGAAAACGATAGCCACCATCTCATCGAAACATTGGGACACCTTCGCCTCTATCATGCAAGGAAGAAGAACGAGTCCATGATGAAGAAAAACAGACGTAGTCGAACTGATCCTCACAAACGTGACGTTATCAGAACTAACCCAAAGAAGCAACACCGGAAAGAAGCAAATAACATAGTAAACAACCATCACAAGCATGGCATGATGCACAACCAAGAATGATGCATGTCCGGTTTAGTAAGGCATGGCATGGCAAAGTGCAACAAACAATACTACAAATTAAGTGGAGCTCAATATGCAATGAGTTGTATATTGACGGAACACCACATCAATTATTTAGTTCACTCTTGTTTATGTACCCAACAATATTAAATGTTGATTAACATGGCAAGAGGTTAAGCATAATGAAAACTACCTATCTAGGCAAGTTTAAATGAGGCCGGAACAACAAACAACAAGTCCGGAAACTCATCATGTGCATATTTTAGGTTCGGCACTGTTCTGCCCTAAACACAATTTTCGAGTTATTAAACATGCAAAACAAGTACACCATGTTAAAATAGGCATTTTTCTACCCCATTTACATGTAAAGTTTGTTAGGTTTGGAACTACGGTTATTTAGTTATGAATTAAAGCATTTTAGCATGGCACTTAAGCAAAATAAAGCAAACATCATTTTAAATTTTTTTAACATGCATGAAATTGGCATATTATGAAACTAAACAGAAATCTAAGCATTTTTCATATATAAAACATTTCTATCCGATGCACGGTTTGAGAGTTATTAAATGCATGATGTTGGAGGGCTAAACTGTAAAACTGGCAGCCTCTGGATAAATAGACAAATTCACAGATGCTAAAAACACATACGCGGGTCGAATTTGGCTGGCCCTACAGATGAAAAAAAAATAAACAAGAGGAGGGGCGCTTGGGGGCTGCTCACCATGGGCCTCGGCCCGGTTCAGAGGAGGAGGAGGTTGGCCCGCAGCTGGTCTAGCAGATTTGGGCCGCGGGGAGGCTTGTGGACCAGGAGGCTGGCCACGCTGGCGCTTGAACGAGTCAACGGGGACGAACGGCGAAGCAGAGCAGCGCACGACAGGGGCCAACGGGATGCAGAGCAGTAGATGAGCTGCGGCGAGTGGGCAAGGCGGAGGGAGAAGGGCGGCGGCGAGGACCACTCCGGCGAGGCAGGTACTTGGCGCGGGGTCAACGGAGGAGCGGCAGGAGAGGTTCGGGATGGCAGCGCGATGCAGGCGGTGCTCCCGCGTCGTGCTCGCCGGTGCGGCGAAGGAGGCCAGGACGGAGAGGTCACCAGGGCCCTGGGCGATGGAGGTCGTCGGAGGGCGAGGTCGTCGGCAGCAGGTCGAGCTCCTTCTCGAGGAAGGAGGCACGCGAGGTGGTGCTTCGGCACAGGAATTCAAGGCGGCGGAGTCGACATGCTCGGGAACAAGGGCACCATGGGAGGAGCTCGGGGTAGAGGAGAAGCATGGCGTTGGACTTGGCGTCCTGCAGGTCCGGCTGGAACGGCGACCTAGAGGCGTGGATTCGGCGAGGTGGCGAAGTTCCTTAGGCGGCCATGGCGCCTGGCGTGCTCCCTGTTGTAGCGGTACAGAGAGAAAGAGAGATGCGTGAGAGAGAGAAGAGAAAGAGGGGAACGGGCGTGCTGCGACCTGGAGGAACGAGGCGGCCAGTGGTGGAGCGAGGCAGCGGGGCATCGGGGTGGCCTGGAGGTTGAGGTCGCCAGTGAGCAGGCTCGCGGGAGCGTCACGATGACAAATTTGAGGTGCTCGGGCGCCACGGCAGGGAACGGCAGCAGCAGCGACATCCGGATGGGCTCGACGCCCTGCTGGTCGCTGCCGGGAGTGCAGTCCGGCGAGGCTCTGGAGGAGGGGATCGAGAGGAGGAGGTGGGATGGTTTGGTGCTGAATACGAGGGAGGAGGGAGGCGCGGGTTGGCTCGGGATCGATCCTGATGAGGATGCGGCTGCGGCGGAGTAAGAGACAAATGCCCTAGATTTTAGGGATTAGGCAAGTGGGTCTATATATAGAGAGGGTTATATTTGGACCCTCCGATTAAATCGGACGGTCAAGAATAAATGGCTTAGGGGAGTCCAAATAAAAAACGGAGATGCTTTATAGATGTTTGGGGATGATTCGATCCAACGGTGACGACTGTCCGGGTCGGGTCCGTGACAGCTTTTCGGACGCACGCGCGACGAGGGTCGCGGGCTGACGTGATAGGTTAGGTTGGGCCTGGTGGTAGGTAGAGGACTGTGCAGAAGGCCTCGGGCTGAGAGAAGGGAAGAGAAGAGAGAGAGAGACCCGGCAGCGGTTTCCGGAGACTGAAAACATCCGATGAAAGGACCGGCTACTATTGCCGCTATATTTTAACGGTTGGGCTATCAAACGAGCTCCGATGCGATGAAACTTGGCAGGCGGTCTACCTACAACATAACAAGACAGCATGCCAACTCTCATCCCATTCCGAGAACATTTCCCGGCCACTTATAAAATACTATTTTGGACGTGCCGCGGGCGCGTGCAAGTGTGTCTGGGCTCAGAACGGACAACTGAGAGAATGAGGTGACCGGGACGTAAGCAAGTTTTAAAACATGATGGTGCCATGCACATCATGACATGGCAAGATGCGACACTCAAGCACATGAGAAGGTAACAACAGCGAAAAAACTGGAAGACACCTGGCGCAACGGTCTCGGGGCGTTACAACACTCCGCCACTACGAGAGGATCTCGTCCCGAGATCTAGGATGGCAACGGAGAGAAAGCGGAAGAGGAAGAGGTAAAACAAAGTTGCTTCTTGACAAAAAAATGAAACCAAAGAACCTTAGAGGTTGAACAACTTTAAAGACGAAAACAACGAAGATGAACAAAGCTGAAAACACTCCGTTAGAAAAAGGGGAACAAGGAATATTACGGCAACCTTGTAGGTTGAAAGACATAAGAAAAGGGTTGCAATGGACAAGAAGTACAAGCAAGCACTCTGGTTGAAACGAGATGTAGAATGAATGATAAAGATCAATTGAGACAACACTCCGGTTAGAAATGGAAGATAAAGAATATGAGCTTGGGAAAATGAAAGCACTTGGATGAGACTCTGGTTAGAAGAGGAATGATAGACACAACACACCGGTTAAAACAAGATAGAGAAGGAATAAGAATGATATAATTGGGACAGCACTCTGACTGAGAAGGGAGGCAAAAACTTGACATAATTGGAAGAACTTTAAAAGACGGCACGACACTCTGGTTAAATGGACAAGCATGAAAAGAACACGGTCCTCACAATTCGAGATGATCAGTGAAGAGAGCAACATCACAAATCCTCCGGAAGAAAGAATAGAAGATAGATCATTGGAATAACTGAATGGAGAAGAAAATTCCAACTTTTGCCACACTGATCTTGGAAAGCACTCTTCCAAGAAGGTTATGACAGAGTTGTTGGAAAACCAATAACGAAAAGAATAAGCTTGTAGTGGGCTTATGGAAAACTTCTCAAAACTATGAGGTGAAATTCTGCCACTAACGGAAACAATTGCTTGCTTGAGAGCAATGAAGAGATGAAAACTTCTTTCATCGCGAGAATAGGAGGAAACTTCGATTATTTATAAGCACCACAATATCAACATTCCTTAGCGAAGGCTTTAGGTGAAAACTAACCCAAGATAGCTCCAAGGAGGGAAATGATGGGTTTAAACACCTCATTCCTGACAACTTGCGAATCATGAAACACGAAAGAAATTGTCAAGAATGACATAACACCACCTCAAAAGATAAGGTAGAACAAATTGCACTTAGGAATGCAAGATGAAGAATACTTGAGCTCCTGTAAAAATAATCTCGATGAACACTTTGAGTAGGAATTAAATCCTTGATGAACCACCATCCAGAGCCTCCATGAAGAACTCCGGTAAGAAAATGATGATAAATAGAAAGAGAAGTAGAAAACACAAGGTGAAGCCTTGTAATGATTTAGATGGATCTTCGTGATGATATAACTGAGAGAGCTTGGAACTCCAGAAAAGAAAAGATGAAACAATTTTAACCGAGAATTTACTCCATGAACAAACTCCTGAAGAATGAATCCATCAGTAGGATGAAGCAAGAATAAGAATTATGTTATGAGTATCCTTCAACAATTTAAATTGATGACAAGGAACAGATTGCGTACAACTTATTCCGGTAGAAAGGATTGAGAGAGATATAGCGTAAACTCAATGAACCACCAGTAGGATTTGAAATAACGAATGAATTGATATGATAAGAAGGAAGAGAAATCTTGATTGAACCATCGTAAGAATTGAACAAGAAAGTAGCAAAAGCACAATTCACCAGGAAGAATTGAAAAATGAATGAAGATACTTTCTAGGACTTAGATACAAGTGAACGAAGAGATCATGAACTGATTAGAGGATGTTTGAACGATGCACCGGTAAGATTGGCGAACGAGAGCTCAAAGCTGAGAATGAATAAATCTTCTGAAATGATGGCATTTGGGTGATCAAGAAAAAACGAAAACAACTCCTGAAATGCTTCGGATGGGTGAAAAGAATTCTTACAATCGAAAACAATTATGAGAGGATGGCATCAAGCTTGAATCACGAATCTTGAAGAGAATGGAGCAAGATTTGAGAGAAACTCTTCTTCGGTCTTCAAATGTTGAGAATGATGACGAGAAGCACCACCAAGAATTGTTGGGACACTCCAGAATAATGATGAATATAAAGGCTGAATCAACAATGAAAATAATTTGAAAGATCTTGGAGAAAGACATTTGGCTGATGAAAATTCATTCTTACGCCAAGCTTTAGAAGATTTGAGATTCTCCGAGAAAATAGAAGAGTCAGGTAAGATCCTGGGAAAAGACCAGTGGGTTAAGGCCCACTCAAGGAAAACACCGTTGAAAAGGTCGCTTGGAATATAGATTGCACCGGTTGAATTAAATGGCCTGAAAAAGATAACATCCTCAAAAGAACTTGAACGGATACAGAGTGGAAACACGAATCTTCGAGATATCTTTAGCACTTCGGATATGAATAGAGAGATGAACGATTAAGAGGTGCACCGGCTTGGGAAAGCATTTGAAACAATGAAAGGAATATGATCAAGACCGAAAGCTTGAATTTAGCCCACCAAAGAAGAAAGAGAGCGAAGAATGATGAACTTGAAGCTCCGTTAGTATCTTCTTGAGAATAATCGGATAAGAACATTGACGGATAAGAATGGAGAGACTTCACATCAATAAGATGGATACTTGATTAAGAAATCTTAGTCCTCAAAGAAAAAGGGGTGGGTGGGCGGGAAAACAAAGGCACCTTGGGGATAGATGAAACGAAAAACGTTGGGAAAAACCGGGAGGGGATCTTGCAGATGTTGAAATGATCGGATCCACTTGAAGAGAAAACAACACCGGTTGAAAAGGATTGACATGACAATCTCAAAAATAATGAAGGATTGGTATTCACATAGGAGTATGAGAACACCGCTTAGGAAAGGTATGGAATCAACACTTGACATTGAAGCAATTCGAATACCACAACAAAACAAAACAAAGGATTGGCTTGTAAAATAAGCCGGAACAAAGATATGATAGACCCCAAATCGTATCATGTGTCTGTTGGAAAGATATTCTAGGAGCTACTTGAATTCCCACTTATAAACTCCCGAAACTTTCTGGTTATGCAATCAGGTGTTGGGGATACAGGGGAAGCATAATATGTCACCCAAACTAACAATTCATACATCCAGCTGTATCCATCCTTCAACACATAACCAAGAAACCTTCGAAAATCGTTTACCTCAACCTTCGAAAAGCATCCGTTATACGAGATATGGCAATACTCCCGAACTCCCACCCTAGTACTGGGTGGCGTCGAGGTTATCTCACCAACAACTGCAAAAAAGAGATTTTCGATGTCGGCGAACTCAGGTATTCTAGAACTGCAACGATAAAATTGTGACGACAACACCTCAGAGCTCAACTCCCTGGGACACTGCCACAACCCCTAAATGTCAGGAGGCACCAAGAACAATGTTCTCGTCACAAGACTATCGGAATGATTCCGAGATACCCGCGTGATCCTCAAAAAAAATTCATGAAATTTGAGGAGAGAAGAGTCAAAACTCTACATCAGGAGACCTCACCAGAGCGACAAAGGGACTGAGGAGTAAAAAGAATCCTACTCTCCGATATATATATATATATATATATATATATATATATATATATATATATATAATCCTATAAGACTCAAAACATTTTGTTCTAGACTCAACAACGTTAGTGATTCAATCAAGCAGGGGGCTCCTAAAGTCGGGGAAGGCTCCGATTACCAACTTGTAACACCCACAATGCGGCTATATCTCCCACGTGTCGGGGCACGACTTAGAGGCATAGCTGCATGGTAGGTTTGTCACAAGAGGGGTAATCTTCACACAATCCCATGTACTAAATAAGAAAGGGATAAAGAGTTGGCTTACAATCGCCACTTCACACAAATACAAGTTAAACATACATCATCCATAATACAATCAAGGTCCGACTATGGAACCAAATAAAAGAAGAAAACCCCAATTGCTAGATCCCCGATCGTCCCAGCTGGGCCCACTACTGATCAAACGGAAAATACACATAACAACGACCAAGATCTTCATCGAGCTCCAACTTGAGCTGGGTTGCGTCCCCTGCACTCGTATCATCGGCACCTGCAACTGTTTGGAAGTATCTGTGAGCCACGAGGACTCAACAATATCACACCCGCGAGATCAAGACTATTTAAGCTTATGGGTAGGAAAGGGTAGTGAGGTGGAGCTGCAGCACTAAGCATATATGGTGGCTAACATACGCAAATAAGAGCGAGAAGAGAAGCAACGCAACAATCGTGAACTAGAAGTGACCAAGAAGTGATCCTGAAGCTACTTACGTTCGAGCATAACACAAGAACCGTGTTCACTTCCCGGACCCCGCCAGAAAGAGACCATCACGGCTACACACATGGTTGATGCATTTTAAATTAAGTTAAATGTCAAGTTTCTACAACCGGACATTAACAAATTCCCATCTGCCCATAACCGCGGGCATGGCTTTCAAAAGTTCAAAACCCTGCAGGGGTGTCCCAACTTAGCCCATCACAAGCTCTCACGATGAAAGAAGGATATTCCTTCTCCCAGGAAGACCCGATCAGACTCGGAATCCTGGTTACAAGACATTTCGACAATGGTAAAACAAGACCAGCAAGACCGCCCGATGTGCCGACATCCCAATAGGAGCTGGACATATCCCATTCTCGTGCTCTGTACAACTAAAACCACCCCTCAAGTTTCCCCGAGGTGGTGCTGCAAAGGACTCTAGTTCGGACCAACACTTAGAGAAGCACTAGCCCGGGGGGGCGACCCGAGGGAAGGGTAGGTGGTGGTGAGGAAAATGGTAAAACCAAGGTTGGGCCTTGCTGGAGGAGTTTTATTCAAAGTGAACTGTCAAGGGGTCGCCATAACATCCAACCGTGTGAGGAACGCAAAATCAAGGAACATAACACCGGTATGACGGAAACTAGGGCGGCAAGAGTGGAACGAAACACCAGGAATAAGGTCGAGCCTTCCACCCTTTACCAAGTATATAGATGCATTAAATAAAATAAGAGATATTGTGATATCCCAACATATCCATGTTCCAAACATGGATCAAACTTCAGCTTCACCTACAACTAACAACGCTATAAGAGGGGCTGAGCAAAAGCGGTAACATAGCCAAACAACGGTTTGCTAGGAAAGGTGGGTTAGAGGCTTGACATGGCAATATCGAAGGCATGGTATAGCAAGTGGTAGGTAGCGCGACATAGCAATAGAGTGAGCAACTAGCAAGAAAAGATAGAAGTGATTTCGAGGGTACGGTCATCTTGCCTGAGATCCCGCAAGGAAGAAGAATGAGTCCATGAAGAAGACAAATGGACGTAGTCGAACAGATCCTCACAAACATGACGTTATCGGAACTAACCCGAAGAAGCAACACTGGAAACAAGCAAATAACTCAGTAAACAACCATCACAAGCATGGCATGATGCACAACCAAGAATGATGCATGTCCGGTTTAATAAGGCATGGCATGGCAAAGTGTAACAAACAATACTACAAATTAAGTGGAGCTCAATATGCAACGAGTTGCATATTGACGGATCACCACATCAATTATTTAGTTCACTCTCGTTTATGTACCCAACAATGTTAAATGTTGATTAACATGGCAAGAGGTGAAGCATAATGAAAACTACCTATCTAGGCAAGTTTAAATGAGGCCGGAACAACAAACAACAAGTCCAGAAACTCCTCATTTGCATATTTTAGGTTTGGCACTGTTCTGCCCTAAACACAATTTTAGAGTTATTAAACATGCAAAACAAGTAAACCATGTTAAACTAGGCATTTTTCCACCCCATTTACATGTAAAGTTTGTTAGGTTTGGAGCTACAATTATTTAGTTATGAATTAAAGCATTTTAGCATGGCACTTAAGCAAAACAAAGCAAACATCATTTTTAAACATTTTTAACATGCATGAAAGTGGCATATTATGAAACTAAACAGAAATCGAAGCATTTTTCATATATAAAACATTTCCATCCGATGCATGGTTTGAGAGTTATGAAATGCATGATGTTGGAGGGCTAAACTGTAAAACTGGCATCCTCTGGATAAATTGATAAATTGAGAGACGCTAAAAAAACATACGCGGGTTGAATTTGGCTGGCCCAACGGGTGAAAAAAATAAACAAGAGGAGGGGCACTTGGGGGCTGCTCACCCATGGGCCTCGGCCTAGTTCAGAGGAGGAGGAGGCAGGCCCGCAGCTGGTCTAGCAGATCTGAGCCGCGGGGAGGCTTGCGGCCCAGGACGCTGGTCACGCTGGCGCTTGAACGATTCAACGGGGACGAACGCCGAAGAAGAGCAGCGCACGACAGGGGCCAGTGGGCATGATGTAGAGCAGCGGACAAGCTCCGGCGAGCGGGTAAGGCGGAGGGAGAAGGGCGGCGGCGAGGACCACTCCAGCGAGGCAGGTACATGGCTCAGGGTCAACGGAGGTGCGGCAGGAGAGGTTCAGGACGACAACGGCGACGCAGGCGGAGCTCCCGCGTCGCGCTCGCTGGTGCCGCGAAGGAGGCCAGGATGGAGAGGTCGCCGGGACCGTGGGTGATGGAGGTCGTCGGAGGGCGAGGTCGCCGGCAGCAGGTCCAGCTCCTTCTCGAGGACGGAGGCGTGCGAGGTGGTGCTTCGACACAGGAATTCAAGGTGGCGGAGTCGACGTGATCGGGAACAAGGGTGCCATGGAGGAGCTGCGAGCAGAGGAGAAGCATGGCGTTGGACTTGGCGTCCTGCAGGTCCGGCAGGGACGGCGGCCTGGAGGCGTGGATTTGGCGAGGCGGCAGAGTTCCTTCGGTGGCCATGGCGCCTGGCGTGCTCCCTGTTGCAGTGGTACAGAGAGAAAGATAGACGCGTGAGAGAGAGAAGAGAAAGAGGGGAATGGGCATGCTGCAACCTGGAGGGACGAGGCGGCCGGTGGTGGAGCGAGCCAGCGGGGCCTCGGGGTGTCCTGGAGGTTGAGGTCGCCAGCGAGCAGGCTCGCGGGAGTGACGCGGTGACAAATTTGAGGTGCTTGGGCGCCATGGAAGGAAACGGCAGCAGCAGCGGCATCCGGATGGGCTCGACGCCCTGCTGGTCGCCGGCGGGAGCGCAATCCGGCGAGGCTCGGGAGGAGGGGATCGAGAGGAGGAGGTGGGATGGTGTGGTGCTGAATACGAGGGAGGAAGGAGGCACGGGTTGGCTCGGGATGGATCCCGATGAGGATGCGGCGGTGGCGGGGTAAGGGACAAATGCCCTAGATTTTAGGGATTAGGCAAGTGGGTCTATATATAGAAAAGGAGGGTAACATTTGGACCCTCTGATTAAATCGGACAGTCAAGAATAAATGGCTTAGGGGAGTCCAAATAAAAAACGAAGATGCTTTATAGATGTTTGGGGATGATCCGGATCCAACGGTGACGACTGTCCGGGTCGGGTCCGGGACAGCTTTTTGGACGCGCGCGTGAGGAGGGTCGCGTGCTGGCGAGACATGTCAGGTTGGGCCTGGTGGTAGGTAGAGGACTGTGGAGAAGGCCTCGGGCTGAGAGAACAGAAGAGAGAGAGAGACCCAGCAGCGGTTTCCGGAGACCGAAAACGTCCGACGAAAAGACCGACTACTATTGCCGCTATATTTTAACAGTTGGGCTATCAAACGAGCTCTGAATGCGATGAAACTTGGCAGGCGGTGTACCTACAACATCACAAGACCGCACGCCAACTCTCATCCAATTCCAAGAACATTTCCCGGCCACTTATAAAATACTATTTCGGATGTGCTGCGGGCACGTGCAAGTGTGTTTGGGCTCAGAACGGACCACGGAGAGAACGAGGAGACCGGGACATAAGCAAGTTTTAAAAACATGATGGTGCAATGCACATGATGACATTGCAAGATGCGAAATGCAAGCACATGACAAGGCAACAACAGCAAAAATACTGGAAGACACCTGGCGCAACGGTCTCGGGGCGTTACAAGATATCCTAGGAGCTACTTGAATTCCTCTTATAAACTCCTGAAACTTTCTGGTTATGCAATCAGGTGTTGGGGATACAGGGAAGCATTATATCTCACCCAAACTAACAATTCCTACATCCAGCTGTATCCATCCTTCAACACATAACCAAGAAATCTTCGGAAATCATGTACCTCAACCTTCGAAAAGCATACGTTATACGAGTTATGGCAATACTCCCAAACTCCCGCCCCAGTACTAGGTGGCATCGGAGTTATCTCACCAACAACTACATAAAACAGATTTTCGATGTCGGCAAACTCAGGTATTCCGGAACTGCAACGATAAAATTGTGATGACAACACCCCGGAGCTCAACTCACCGGGACACTGCCACAACCCCTAAATGTCAGGAGGCACCAAGAACAATGTTCTCATCACAAGACTATGGGAACGATTCCAAGATACCCGCGTGATCCTAAAAAAAATTCGTGAAATCTGAGGAGAGAAGAGTCAAAACTTCTACGTCAGGAGGCCTCACCAGAGCGACGAAGGGGCTGAGGAGTAAAAAGAACCCTACTCTCCGATATATATAATCCTAAGACTCAAAATATTCTGTTCTAGACTCAACAACGTTAGTGATTCGATCAAGCAGGGGGCTCCTAAGTCGGGGAAGGCTCTGATTACCAACTTGTAACAACCACAATGCGGCTATATCTCCCACGTGTCGGGGCATGACTTAGAGGCATAGCCGCATGGTAGGTTTGTCGCAAGAGGGGTAATCTTCACACAATCCCATAAACTGAATAAGAAAGGGATAAAGACTTGGCTTACAATCGCCACTTCACACAAATACAAGTTAAACATACATCGTCCGAAATACATTCAAGGTCCGACTACGGAACTAAAATAAAGAAAGACAACCCCAAATGGTAGATCCCCGATCGTCCCAACTAGGCTCCACTACCAATCAACAGGAAACGAAACAACACAATGAACATGATCTTCATCGAGCTCCCGCTTGACCTCAGTTGCGTCACCTGCACTGGTATCATCGGCACCTGCAACTGTTTGGAAGTATCTGTGAGCCATGAGGACTCAGCAATCTCTCACCCGCGAGATCAAGACTATTTAAGCTTATGGGTAGGATAGGGTAATGAGGTGGAGCTGCAGCAAGCACTAAGCATATATGGTGGCTAACTTACGCAAATAAGAGCGAGAAGAGAAGCAACACAATGGTCGACAAGCTAGAAGTGATCAAGAAGTGATCCTGAAACTACTTACATTCAAGCATAACACAAGAACCATGTTCACTTCCCGGACTCCGCCGGAAAGAGACCATCACATCTAGACACGTGGTTGATGCATTTTAATTAAGTCACGTGTCAAGTTCTCTACAACCGGACATTAACAAATTTCCATCTGCCACATAATCACGGGCACGACTTTCGAAAGTTCAAACCCTGCAGGGGTGTCCCAACTTAGCTCATCACATGCTCGCATGGTCAACGAAGGATATTCCTTCTCCCGGGAAGACCCGATCAGTCTCAGAATCCCGGTTACAAGAGATTTCGACAATGGTAAAACAAGACCAGCAAAGCCACCCGATGTGCCGACAATCCCGATAGGAGTCACACGTATCTCGTTCTCAGGGAAACACCGGATGAGACAAGCTACGAGTAAAACCATCCCTCGAGTTTCCCTGAGGTGGTCCCGCAGGCGGCTCGGTTCAGATGAACACTTAGAGAAGCACTAGCCCGGGGGGGTTTAAATAAAGATGACCCTCGGGTTGGTCGACCCAAGGGAAGGGTAATAGGTTGTTAGGCAAAAGTAAAACCAAGGTTGGGCCTTGCTAGAGGAGTTTTATTAAGCAAACTGTCAAGGGGTTCCCATAACACCCAACCGCATTAGGAACACAAAATCAAGGAACATAACACCGGTATGACGGAAACAACGACGGCAAGAGTGGAACAAAACACCACGCATAAGGCCGAGCCTTCCACCCTTTACCAAGTATATAGATGCATTAATTAAATAAGTGATATTGTGATATCCCAACATATCCATGTTCCAACATGGAACAAACTTCAACTTCACCTGCAACTAGCAACGCTATAAGAGGGGCTGAGCCAAAGCGGCAACTTAGCCAAACAATGATTTGCTAGGAAGGTGGGTTAGAGGCTTGATATGGCAATATGGGAGGAATGATATAACAAGTGGTAGGTAGCGTGACATAGAGGTAGAGCGATCAACTACCAAGCAAAGATAGAAGTGATTTCGAGGGTATGGTCATCTTGCCTGAGATCCCGCAAGGAAGAAGAATGAGTCCATGAAGAAGACAAACGGACGTAGTCGAACGAATCCTCACAAACATGACATTATTGGAACTAACCCGAAGAAGCAACATCAGAAAGAAGCAAACAATATAGTAAAGAACCATCACATAAGCATGACATGATGCACAACCAAGTATGATGCATGTCCGGTTTAATGAGGCATGGCATGGCAAAGTGCACAAACAATACTACAAATTAAGTGGAGCTCAATATGCAACGAGTTGCATATTGACGAAACACCACATGACTTATTTAGTTCTCTCTCGGTTATGTACCCAACAATATTAAATGTTACTAACATGGCAAGAGGTGAAACAATAATAAAACTACCTATCTAGGCAAGATTAAATGAGGCTGGAACAACAAGCAACAAGTCCCGAAAATCCTCACATGCATATTACGAATTTGGTACTGTTCTGACCTAAACACAATTTTATTTTTGTTAAACATGCAAAGCATTCCCACCATGTTAAATTAGGCATTTTTCCACCCCATTTACATATAAAGTTTATTTAAAACCGAGTTACGGTTATTTAGTTATGAATTAAATCATTTTAACATGGCATATGAGCAAATTAATGCAAACGGCAAGTTGAGCATCTCAAACATGAATGAAAGTTGGATATTGTGAAACTAGATGAAATTCTAGTCATTTTTCAAATATAAATCATTTTAATCTGATGCACGGTTTTGGAGTTATTAAATGCATGAAGGCTAGGGACTATTCTGCAAAACTGAAATTCCCTAGAGAATAGATAAATTTGCTGACGAAAAAAAATAGAGTTGGGCCGAACCTAAACAGTGGTCTGGGCGCTGGGGTGAGTGATCTCACCATAGGCCATGGGTCATGGCCGAAGTCGATGGAGGTGGGCTGGATGGTGCGCTCGGCCTTTGGTTGTTCGCGGTCCACGAGGCCCAGAGGCATGTCGTCCTCATTCCCGATCCCGCTAGATCGAGGGAAGCCAGGGGTGGTGGCGCTGGGAACCTGGCGAAGGTAGAGGTCAGGGACGGCGGGAACAGACAGATCCAGCGATGGGAACCCGGATCCAGCCAAAGGACGGGTTGGTGACGCGGCAATGACAACGACTGCGAGCACGGCGGCGACGTTCATGGCGTTCACGGCATGCTGCGAGAGAGAGAGAGAGAGAGAGAGAGAGAGAGAGCTAGTGAGGCAGGGAGAAGAAGGGCGGCGAGGTCGGGGCTCCCCGGAGTAGGTCGCTCGTGGCGGTGCGCGCGCGGCCTCCAGCGAGGCGGCGGGGTCGGGCAGGCGGCGCGGGGAGACGGGGTCGAGCGGGAGCTTGGTTCCTGGCGGAGCGCTCGTGTGCAGGAGGAGCGACATCGAGCAGGCTGGCTCGGCGCACTTCGGGCCCAGGGCAGGCTCGCGATGGGCCTCCAGGGCCGCGGCGGCGGGGAGCGGGTAGGAGGACATGTGGAGGCGCGGGAGTGGTGGAGGCCAGCGGCAGCGGCGGCACCAGCCAGTGGGGATGCACCAAGTGGCGGCGGCGGGGTGGATCGACGCTAAAAACGAGGAGGAAGCGGCGGCTGTAGGTTAGGGGAGAGGGTAGGGGCTAGGTTTAGACAGAAATGGAAGGGGAAGGCCGTTCATTTATAGGCAAGGGTCTAGGAGAGGGGGGTTTTGCTCCGTTTCGGAGCCGTTCGATCGCCATCGGACGATCTAGAGCGGAGGGGGTTAGGTAGATGGGCTAGAAGGGCTGTGTAGAGGGTTGGGCTGAGAGGAGGGGGAAGAAATGCAGCCCGACACGGTTTCCGAAGACCGAAAACATCTGACGCTTGACCGACTATAATGCCACTATAGTTATCTGTTGCGGTATCAAACGGACTCCGAATGCGATGAAACTTGGCAGGTGGCCTACATACAACATAAAACGACCACACACCGACTCTCATCCCGTTCTGAGAACATTTTCCGGCAACTTATAAAATAATATTTTGGACGTGCCGCGGGCGCGTGCAAGTGTGTCTGGGCTCAGAACGGACAACGGAAAGAACTTGGAGACCGGGACGGATGCAAGTATTCAAAACATGATGATGTAATGCACATGATGACATGACAAGATGCAACACGCAAGCGAATGACATGGCAACAACAACGAATAACTGGAAGACACCTGGTGCGTCAGTCTCGGGGTGTCACACAACCCTACCTTATGGGTCCCGCGTGGGTCACCTCCACTTATTCCAGCACCCATCCACTTCGTCTTCCTCCTGAAAAAATCACACCATAGCTCAAACCCATGTTCTTGCTCAGTTTGCTACCATTTTCGATCTCCTTGCTCAAAGCTCCATTCAGAAAACTGCTTTGGGGGATTGTTCTTAGGTATGTGACTCCTCCAATGGTCCAATTAGTTTTTGTTCTAGTCCTTTATCTATTGCAAACTTTTGCAGCTATGCTGAACCTGTTCTTGAGCTTGCATGTCAAATTTATATGGTCCAAGGTAGTTTTTATGCATGATATAGCCTCTAGGCACTTGTAGGAGTAGTTTCTATCAATCCTATTGAGTCTGGTTCACTTTTATTTTGAGTCACTAAAAATTTCAGAAATTTTTAGAGAAAGAAAATGATGATGAGACTATTGAGAGGCTCTACGAGCTGGGGTTCGAAGGAAAAAGAGAATGAGGAGAACGAGAAGCGCAAGTACAATCCTCCTCGCACGGTGGAGTTTCGGTCGTGTGAATGGCCATGTGATGCATTCTTGGAGTCGGCCAGAATTTCTGAGGATTTCTATTATTTGGCTGAGAATGCAGGCCTCACTGACTTCCTCCATGACCTGTTTGAACAGTATCTCCTACTCACTAATACTTTCGTGCAAAATTCTAATTTTCATGCTAGGAGATCACCACCTACGGTAGAGTTTGAATTATATGATTAGCATAAGGAGATGACACATTATGACTTGTGAGGTTTGTAAAATACCATATGAGGGTAGCGTCGAGGAACCACGTCCCAGAGATATCGAAGATTTTATTGCTGAAGTTACCGTAGGGGAAAGGAGAAAGGTGTCAGAGGCGAGAGTGTCTAGTTTACATTTGCTGGGAGATGTTTAATTGGTCGTGGGGAAAGTGGAGGCCTTAGTGTTCCTGACCTTGCCATTTTGCGCCATGCTTTACTTCGTGATAGAACTTTCAGTTTAGGCGCTATGGTTGTTATACGGTTGAGTTTAAACCATACAAAGGTTCCTATTTTCGGAGTTATCTTCGCCTCCCGCCTTGCTAAACGCTTTGAGAAACCCATTAGGCATGATGAGAAAGAGGAGAAACTTCTACCCACTATATACTTATATTATGACAGCATAGTCACACATAAGTTTATTTGCTATGATGAGGAAAAGCGACTCATTTATAACTTGATATTTAGCGAGGATACTTTTCAGATTATTACCTTGACTGCACCTACTTTGTTAGATATTCATTCAGGCAGGTACTTTGTTTTTCCCACAGACATTCATGTATACTGGGAAGGGACGCAATCCCTAGTTCCTGAGCTAGAGCCATCACCTGACCCATATCAGGAGTCTCTTTATCAGTGGGTGCCACAGGATCCCGCTAACAAGTGGAACCCCCAGGATCCTCCTTAGTACACTGGACAGGGTTACTTTGACCCATGGCTCTAGACCAACTTAGGCCAAAAGCCTAAGCTTGGGGGAGTACGTATTTCTCACCGACATTACATTCATATTCACACATTCATTCCAGTTGTCCGTGTTCATACTTTTTCATTGTATTATCCATGTTAGTTTATTTTTTTCCAGCTTTCCTCTTATGTGTTTGATGAACCTTAAGAGAAAACAAAAAAAATTATTAGTTGTAGTTTGTTTCCTTTCTATGCATGCTTAGTAGTAGTATTAAAAGAAAACCCAAAAAGATTTCTCGTTCTTGTTTGTTGGGAGCTTTCCTGTGTAAGTAATTTTTCTCATTTTTGTTTAACTTTGTTTCAAAAACCAAAAACTCCAAAAATATTTCAGTGTATTTCTTTGAAATTCTTTTCTTTTCTTTAGGGGTCGAAAGGAGAAGACCACGATGAAAATGTTGAGTGGCTCTCATATGCACTATTGTTCACCTAACAAAGATGCCCATATCACCTTGTCTTCTCCTTTGAATAAATGTTTGCAAATTCCAGCTTAGTCCAATGCACATGCACTATTATCATTATTCACACCATTCGGTCGTGCAAGTGAAAGGCAATAATGACGATATATGATGAAATGATTGAGATGAGGAAAAGCTAGTATGAACTCTACCTATCTTGTTTTTGTTAATATGATATGTTCATCGTTCCTAATTCAGCATGTTATGAATGAAACAAGTTTGCAATGACAATTAGAGATTATAGTTACTCATGCCATGCTTAATTAGCTAGGAGTTTATAATGGTTTACCTTGTGTGCCAACATGCTTTTAAAATGGTTATGATGTAGTATGATAGGTGTCGGTGTACAAAAGTAGGGTCCTTTCTGTATCCCTTTACTTATGCACGAGCAGTCGTAGCCACACCTGTGGCCATGCTTGGCGGGGGCAGAGGAAGGAAATATACGAGAGGCAGTACTCAAGCCAGAGGTGCGAGGAGCAAAATGACAAGGAAGACTTCCCTCGGCAAGCCCTTGCGGGTGCATCCTACATAGCCCCGGCAAGAGCCTTGCCGGGGCGACTGGCCCAATAAATAGCAAGGCCACCGCCCTTGAGCCAGAGAGTTTTGACACCATCGAAAAGATCAAGACCAAGGCTCGGGGGCGCCTGCGTAGTGGCATGCAGTCTTTGTGAAGCACCAAAGTCCTGCAAGCCTAGATGAGAACCAGAAGACGAAGACCCCCAGCAAGATCATTGCCGGGGACAGATGAAGGCCCCCGGCAAGATTCTTGCCGGGGACGGCCACGAGGCCCCGGCAAGATCCTTGTCGGGGACGGCCACGAGGCCCCGGCAAGACCCTTGTCAGGGGCATCTGCGGGGCCACAGTTGGCCCTGCACCCACCAACATTTCTCTGCCCCACGACCGTGCCGACACGGTAACCAGCCCGCCAACTAGGCAATCACCTATGTGGCAGCATGCAACTTCTGGGCCAACTAGTCAAGCACCTACGTGGCGGCATGCAGATCTTAGTGAAGACCCTGTCACCGCACCAGCACATCAGCCAGCCAGCCAGCATGGTGCAGCATGCCTCGTCAGCTTGGACGCTCATCGACGCAAGGCGAGGCGGCAACGGATGGGACGAGCTTCATTGTCGTCCCCGATAAAGGAAGAGGGCTCGTCGGCAGCGCATTAAATGCGTTTTTCCTATTGTGCCGTGCGATAAACTTGTACACTGTAGATACTGTTCAACTCCTGTGTGCCACTGTGGCGACCCCTATGACATATAAAAGGAGGCCCGAGGCATACTTTGGAAGGATTCAGAATTTTTTGGACTAGGCACGTACCGCAGCTAGTTCAAGAACTCAAGAACACCAAATATACACAAACAAGCAGGACTAGGGTTTTACTCATCATTTGCGGCCCGAACCTGGGTAAAAATCCCCCCACGCTAATCTTTTAGACCTGCTCTTTGTGAAGCTCCCCGCCTCGCCAACCATAGAAAGTGGTTCCCCGGGATCCCATAGGTGTCGTTTCCCTCGACATCTTTGGCGCGCCAGGTAGGGGCACTGAAGCTGTGAAAATCTGGTTTAAAAGTTAGCACATCGACTTCTTCATCGCCATGGCTCGGAAGCAGAAGGTTGCCCCAATGGTCGGCTCGTCTGCAGCTGGTCTGTCCACGCGAGTGCAGGCAGGCGACAGGGTAAACGCTAATGGCAGAGGAGGTCAAAGTCATCTCCATCGCTCTGGCGCCATCAGCCAGGCGAGCGGCGTCATCTGCAGCCACAACAACTATTTGTGTGGCGACGGAAAGCTAAGTCACCTAAAAGCTTGAGCAATTTCCTTTTTTTACATTAGGTTATCTTCCTCGAAAGATCTTGCTCCTTGTATGGAAAACCTGCACGCGAGGTAACCCTTCCGCTATTGGCAACACCCTTGTTCTGTTTCGAGTCTGCTCAACAGTTCGGGCGGCTGCGCTGAGAATGGCAAGGTGGCTTGCCCGACGGCACGCGCCCCCGGCAGGCTCCTAAGGATCCATTCCTCAAAGCACCACAACACGGGTTTACGCACTGGCAAACCTATCCAACTAAGCGTAGGGTGTGTACGTACAAAGAAAGATCAAACAGGAAGATAACACACACTATTTCAAATTACTGCGAAGTTATATTACATCGATGCTCGCCGCGGTTCTCTTGGTCCTGAACTCGCAGCGGCAATGAGGAACGGGGTGGCTAGTCCCGGCGCTGGCCCTCGACCCTCTTGACTCTGTCGATGCAGCTGATGATGGGCTTGATGCACTCTTCGAGTGCCGTGAGGTCCGCATCCTCCGGCAAGCTCTCAAGTGCGTTGGCGAAGCCCACGCTGGTGTTCCAGAACACCACCTTGGTGAGCACCTTGGTCAGGGCTAGCTACATGGTCAGCTTCTCTGCAACATCGATGAGAGGGCCGATCCAGAGGTTTATACTGCCCACATAGTCCTTGTGGGCAGACGCGTCATCCTTCCGCAGCTACCTCTCGCTCTCAAGGGTTTTGGGTTTTGTTCAGGGTCTCCTCACGGGCCCTGACCTCCGAAAGCGTCCTTTCCAAGCCGTCCAGTTTCAGCTTCAGATCGTTGATGGAGCCGTTGGCCTCGGAGAGCAGGTTGGTCTTGTCGGAGATGGCGACCTCCAACTCCGCCAGAGTGCAGTTCACCTTGTCCCTCTCCTCTGTCAGCGCCGAGATCTCCTCCTTCAGCCCCTCCTGCTCCAGGTCCAGCTTCTCCACCTTGCCGGCTTGGTCCAGGGCCAGAGCATCAAGTGCGTCCTTGTGCTTCTGCTCCAGCTCCTTGATCCGTTGCGCGACAATCTTCCCAATCTCCTCGTCCTTATCGCGGAGCGTGGCGTCAAGCGCCTGCTCAGGCGCAACGAGGTCTTCCTCCTGGGTGTCCAGCAGAGCTTGCTGTTGTTGCCTGTTAGCTGCTTCCTTGGCGGCCTGTTCCTTCGCCACCTCTTGGGGCTTCTCAATGTTGACCTGCTTTAGGATGAGCTCTCGCTTGCGCTCATCCAGCTCACCCTGGGCAGTCTGCAGTTCCTCCCGGGCCTCGCCAAACCAGATTTGCATCTGAGTGATGTGCTCCTAGAAATCTGCTTCCGCCTTGTCCATAGCCGCCATCCTGGAATTCACCTTATACTAGCGGGCACGGTGGAGCGCCTGGAGCATCTGAAAGTTGGCGCTCATGGCCCGAAGGAGCTACTCCTCTTGGGAACCACCACTGCTGGCGCTCGGTTCATCAATGACCTAGAGCCTGGTGGCAGCGAAGGCCTCATCGTCGAAAACCTCCCCTTCGGCTGGCGCTCTGGTTCTTGCCATCCCCGGGATGCTGACGAATAGATCATCTCCCACCTTCAAGTAATTGCCTGAGGCGGGGGCTGCAGGGAAGGAAGGTTGGTCGTCGGCCACCCCCTCCCCAGTGGGCTCCTTGTCGGCCTCCCCGGCAGCTGCCTCGCCGTCCTTGCCGGCCTCCTCAGCAGCAGACTTGGCGGCTTCATCAGCCGCGTTCCTGCTGGCCTCACCTTCGACATCCCGGGCGACCTTCTCGATGACGGCGTCAACGTCCACCTGGTCCGTCGAAGGAGGGTCTAGAAACTAGAAAGGAGAATGAAGCGGGGCCAAAATCAAAGTTCAGAACAAAGAAAAGAGAGGACATTGCATGGCAGAGATAGCAAGGGACGGAAGGCAGGCCGCTTACCTGTGCCGAGCTGAGAAGAAGCGGTTCCTTCCCCACCAATGTTCGTTTCTAGGACAGAGCCACCGGTGCCCATGCTTTCCTCCTCCTCCATACGCGTGGGCTAAGCGGAAGGTGCCCTAGCTAGTGACGCCCCTTTCGGTGGCGTGGTTGACGGGGGGCGTGTCAGGGGTGGCCCTCGGTGGCTCCACCTATTGCCGCTCTCCTCCTGCAAACCCGGCAAGGTCAGCACCAAGGATTCACGCCCCAACGCCTGCCGGTGGGAAGTGACTGATGAACTCGCGCCGGGGGCTGAAGCGGGGGCTGCATCGAGGGCAGTTGTCCGGGATGATCACCACCAATGCCGTCGTGCGCAGAGCACTCGCCGGGGGCTGGACACCCGTCAAAGCCTTGTCTCTCTTCGCCACCCTCTGGGCCAGCGAATCCTTGTCGCTGCAAAGATAAGATCAATTCAGGGAAAGATGGCACGGGCAGATGGTCAGGAAATGATGAGGGGCAAGATGCTTACTCGTCCTCCTCCATTGGTCTCCTCTTCCCCTTTGGGCTGAAGGACCCAAGGTTGAAGTCGGCCTCTGGGGTAGCATCCACAAGAGGGGGAGAAGGGGATGGGGTCCTGTGCCGCTTGGATGAGGAAGCGGCAGAGGCCGCGGCCTTCTTCGCTGCCGCAACCCTCATCTAGTGCGTGGGTTGCGCCTGGGCCTATTGCCGCTGCATACTCTTGCCGGGGCTGACCGGCTCGCCGGAGCCAGCCCGCCGTAGGACGCATTTCCTCCCTGGGGCCGGGGTGTCATCCGCATCGGTCTCCTCTTTGGCTGACTCCTCGACCGCTTCTTCAACATGGGGGTCCCCAGCGCCGGCGCAGCTGGATTCCTCGGCAAATCCCGCCCACATGGCGAACTCCCTCTATTCTGCGGCTGCGTCGGCCTCGTCCTCCACGGTGCCGAGGCTGTCGGCCTCCTCGGCGAGTGTTGCCTCCTCCTCCCTAGCCGCAATGTATGCCAGCTCCTCCTCAGTGGTGTCGCGGATGAGCTATGGCTCGTCGTGAACGTACCTCTCTGACAAGATGTCGAAGAATGCCTGCACCAGCTACGCCATTGGCTCAACCCAGGTCGAATTGAGGCCGTGCACATTGAAAACCGGCATCATGGCGATGCCGGCGGTCTGGCAAGAGTTGTTGCACAACGGGACCACCCCTGCTGCCAACCAGAATAGAGACTTGCCGGCCCTAGCGGCCTTGCCGGTCCTCTCAACCCCGCCGTCTTTATCGACCTTGAGCTGAAAAAGCCTCTAGCAAAGATGAGCATGCTGCACCACCGTGAAGTTGTGGTTCAGGCCGGGGTGGAGCCTCATGATATCGGCCGCATTCCTGAAATCCTAGGCCGGCCTCCCCTTATTATGCAGCGGGGCAATTCGGCGGCGGATGAAGTCAGCACCAATCATATCGAGAGTGAGCCTAGCGGAGGTGAGGTGATGGATCCTGGTGATGGCAACCGTGAGCTTCTCATCGTCGCCGTCGAGATTGCCCCAGTCCTTGCTGAGGAACGACGGCCTCCGACGGACCCGGCAGAACTCCAGCAGATTTGCCTCCTCGATCCAGCACCACCGGCCCCACCACTCGTCCCACCTCTCCTTTTGGAAAACCTCCGGGTACGTGCCCTTGTTCTGGGTCCTTAGGATCCAGGTGATGCAGCCAGAGATGGCACCCCCTGGCTAGATGTGAGGGGTGAAGTACTGGCGGAAGAGCGTCGTGCTGGGATGCACTCCAGCAAAGCGCTCACAAAGGTGGGAAAGAAGGCCCTGCACGCCACGACGTTCAGCGTGAATTCCAGAAGGTGGAAGGCATAGGTGTGCATGATGTTGTTGAAGAAATCTGAGAAAGGGGTGCAGAGGCCGCAGGAGAAATAGTCGACAAACAAAGTATACCGGCTTGGACTGGCCTTGGTGAAGGAGGCCGGGATGATGCGTGTGGAGGGATTCCCCGACATCTCCCTCCCCCACAAGGGTCGGAACTTCTCCTTGAGAATGAGCGCGTCGACCGTCGAGGTGAAGAGGGTGCACTGCGTCCGCATCTCCACCAACTCGCTCTCCGGCGCTTCCTTCCCCCCCGGCGTCCTTGGCCGCTCCCTTGCCCTTGCCTGTCTTGGGCGCCATGGCAGTTGAGAGGGGTGAGGGATCAAGAGCAACAGCAGTGCCGCGGCGGCGGGCAGAGGCGAAAGCTTCGGTTCGCGCTTGGAGAAGAAGAGGGGAATGGCGGTTCCAAGATTCGAAAGGGCGCAGAGGGTAAATGAACAGTGCCCCTGCAGTTTCCTCTTTTTTTATGGGGAAGGTGCGGGCTGCCTCTTTACTCTTCACCACGAGGTGACGCAAGCGTGCTGCGACCGTTCCACAAACGACCCCCACGTCATTCACTCAATGCGGGTCCTGGGGAAGCACAACTGGCGAAGGAGTTACTGTAGTTAAAACTCTGCCAAGCGTGCCCGTGCACTGTTCTTGGCCTGGCCCAACAACACTTCGTGCTTATGTGTGGCCCACACTCAGGGGCTCGGGTCGGTGTACAAAAGTAGGGGCCTTTCTGTACCCCTTTACTTGTGCACGGGCTGTCATAGCCACACCTGCGGCCATGCTTGGCGGGGCAGAGGAAGGAAAGATACGAGACTGCCAAGGCAGTACTCAAGCGAGAGGTGCAAGGAGCAAAAGGACAAGGAAGACATCCCCCAGCAAGGCCCTTGCCGGGGGGGCCTACATAGCCCTGACAAGCGCCTTCCTAGGGCGACTTTCCCGATAAACAGAAAGGCCACTGCCCTTGTGCCTGAGAGTTTTGACACCATCGACAACATCAAGACCAAGGCTCGGGGGCGCCTGCGTGGTGGCATGGATTCTTTGTGAAGCGCCAAAGGCCTGCAAGCCTAGATGCAAACCAGAAGACGAAGACCCTCGGCAAGATCCTTGCCGTGGACAAATGAAGGCCCCCGACAAGATCATTGCCGGGGACGACCATGAGGCCCCGGCAAGACCCTTGCTGGGGGCATCTGCGGGGCCACATCTGGGCCCGCACCCACCAACATTTCGCTTCCCCACGGCCATGTCGACGCGGCAACCAGCCCACCAACTAGGCAAGCGCGTGTGTGGCAGCATGCAGCTTCTAGGCCAACTAGTCAAGCACCTACGTGGTGGCAAGCAGATCATCGTGAAGACCTTGTCACCGCACCAGCACAGCAGCCAGCTGGCCAGCATGGCGCTGTCAGCTTGGACGTGCGTCGAAGCAAGGCGAGGCAGGGACGTACGGGATGAGCTTCGTTGCTGTCCCCGATAAAGCAAGAAGGCACGTTGGCAGCGCATTAAATGCATTTGTCCTACGGTGCCAGGAGATTAACTTGTACATTATAGATAATTTCCACCTCCTGTGTGCCATTGTGGCGAACCCTCTGACATATAAAAGGAGGCCTGAGGCATACTGTGGAAGGATTCAGACTTTTTTGGACTCGGCATGCGCCGCAGCTAGTTCAAGAACTCAAGAACACCAAATATACACAAACAAGCAGGACTAGGGTTTTACGCATCGTTTGTGGCCCAAACCTGGGTAAAACTCCCCGCACGCTGATCATTTAGACCTGCTCTTTGCACATCTCCGCGCCCCGCCAACCGTAGAAAGGGGTTCCCCAGGATCCCATAGGTGTCATTTCTCCTGACAATAGGATGGCATCCTCCTTTAAATGATTCGAGTGGCTTGACTTGTCACATGTTCACGCATGTAGTTGAAACATAATCAACATAGCCTCCACGATTTTTATGTTCATGGTGATTTATATCCTACTCATGCTTGCATTCAATGTTGGTTAATCTTAATGTATGTTTATGACTGTTATTGCACTCTAGTTGGTTGCTTCCCAGTCTCTTTCTAGCCTTCACTTGTACTAAGCGGGAATACTACTTGTGCATCCACTTCCATAAACCCAAAGGTGTTCCGTATGAGTCCACCATACCTTCCTATATGCGGTATTTACCTGCCGTCCAAGTAAATTTGCACGTGCCAAACTCTAGACCTTCAAATGATAATCTGTTTTTGTATGCTCAAATCGCTCGTGTAGTAACTAGGGCTGTCAATATCTTGCATGGTAGGTGGGTTATTCTCACGACGAGTGGACTCTGCTCATCATTCACGAGAAAATGGTTGGTAACCGGGATGCCTAGTCATATGCTCAAATAAAATAAAAATAATTGCAATCAAAACTCCCCCAGGATTGTTGTTAGTTGGACGATACCCATCATTTTGTTGCAGTCATGGAGTGTGCTTGTTGGTGGCGGGGGAGTATACACTTTACCATTCTATTTGGGAACCGCCTATAATGTATGTAGCATGGAAGATACCGAGATCTCTTGGTTCTTATGTTAACAATGAAAGCATGCCACTCGAAATATTATTCCTCTCTATTTCAAAAACTCGAGATCTAGCACCTCTGCAAATCCCTACTTCCCTCTGCGAAGGGCCTATCTATTTACTTTTATTGTTGAGTCATCATCATCTTATAAAAAGCACTAGTTAGAGAGCACCATTGTCATTTGTATGCATTGTTATTAATTGATATTGAGTATGACTGGATCTCTTTTACCATGAATTACAATGTCAAGTCAGTCCTTGATCTTCATGGGTGCTCTGCATTTATGTTTTGCGGTCTCAGAAATGGCTAGCGAGATTCTTGTTATATCATATCATGATTGTTTTGAGAAAGTGTTGTCATCTGAGATTTATTATTATTGCTCGCTAGTTGATTATGCCATTAATAGGAGTGAATGTGAGACCTAATTTTTCTTGTGTATATGGTTAGTTCAAAATCTTTGCTGAAAACTTGAATGCTGGCTTTACATATTTGCAACAACAAGATCAAACAGAGTTTGTAAAAGTTTTTCTTTATCACTTTCAGTTTGTCAACTGAATTGCTTAAGGACAAGCAATGGGTTAAGCTTGGGGGAGTTGATACGTCTCCATCATATCTACTTTTCCAAACTCTTTTGCCCTTGTTTTGGACTTTATTTGCATGATTTGAGTGGAATTAACCTAGACAAACGTTGTTTTCAGCAGAATTATCATGGTGTTATTTTTGTGCAGAAATAAAAGTTCTCGAAATGACATGGAACTTCACCAAGATCATTTTTGGAGTAAATTAAAAATATTGGCGAAACAATCAACCGAAGGGGGCCCACACCCTATCCACAAGGGTGGAGGGCGCGCCAACCACCCTAGGGTGTGCCCTCTGTCCTTGTGGGCCGAACAGACGTCCACCGACTTCAACTCCAACTCCATACATTCGCGTTCGGGGAGAAAAAATTAGAGAGAAGGATTGACCGTGTTTTACGATACGGAGCCGCCGCTAATCCCTATTCTTCCTCCAGAGGACAGTTCTAGAGTCCATTTTGGGCTCCGGAGAGGGGCAATCGTCGCCATCGTCATCATCAACCATTCTCCATCGCCAATTTCATGATGCTCACCGCTGTGCGTGAGTAATTCCATCGTAGGCTTGCTGGACCGTGATGGGTTGGTTGAGATTTACCATGTAATCGAGTTAGTTTTGTTAGGGTTTGATCCCTATTACACACTATGTTCTAAGATTGATGTTGCTATGAGTTTGCTATGCCTAATGCTTGTAACTAGGGCCCAAGTGCCATGTTTTCAGATCTGAACCTATTATGTTTTCATGAATATATTTGTGTTCTTGATCCGATCTTGGAAGTTATAGTCACCTACTATGTGTTATGATCCGGCTACCCCGGAGTGAGAATAGTCGGGACACTTCTCGATGATGACCGTAGTTTGAGGAGTTCATGTATTCAGTAAGTGCTAATACTTTGGTCCGGTTCTCTATTAAAAGGAGTCCTTAATATCCCTTAGTTTCCATTAGGACCTCACTGCCATGGGAGGGTAGGACAAAAGATGTCATGTAAGTTCTTTTCCATAAGCACGTATGATTATATACGGAATACATCCGTACATTATGTTGATGAATTGGAGCTAGTTCTGTGTCACCCTATGTTATAACTGTTGCATGATCAATTCCATCTGACATAATTATCCATCGTTGATCCATTTCCTATGATCTCGTTTCATATTGATCTTTGTTCCGTTACTTTTCTGCGGCCACTGTTACGATTGCTACAAAACTGCTACTATTAATTTTGCTACTTTTACCGTTACTTCCATATTACTTTGCTACTAAATACTTTGTTGTAGATATTAAGTCTTTCACGTGTGGATGAATTGACAACTCAGCTGCTAATACTTGAGAATATTCTTTGTCTTCCCTTGTGTCGAATCAATAAATTTGGGTTGAGTACTCTACCCTCGAAAACTGTTGCAGTCCCCTATACTTGTGGGTTATCACTACGCCGGTGGCCGCACCTCGCGGCCGAAATGTTTGAAAGTTCTCTCCGTTTCTCAAACAATAGATGAAAACTCGCAAAGAGACACACAAATGACTTGTACACCTTCTTTGCTAAGACTACCCGCAGTGGGAGTAACATAAGTGGCAAGATCACACATCTCTAGGCAAAACAAATGATGTGGCGAGTAATTAATGAGGAAATAGGGGCATGTGGTAATATAGCTAGTTACTATAACATCACACATACCAAGACAAGAGGAGTCTACAACCTAATAAATGAAGTGTTGCATGGCACCACACATATGTTACTCTCCACTACAGAGGTAGTAACATTGACTAGTAACATATGCATGTTACTAGTCTAAGTAACTACCCAGTGTGACTAGTCTAACTAACACCCACATGCAGTTCTAGTCGGTTTTGACTTTATATGCACAAAATGCAAGGTACGTGCAAAAAATGACTTAAATATAGTAGACGAGACCTGAAATGGGCAATAAAATCAAACCAAGGGTATACCTATGATTGTTTACCGTTATTTTTTTAGGCAGAAAGATGTAGTCACTGATGATTTGGAGTCCAAATGCCACGTCTCCTTTTGGAAACCATGATCCTTCTTGTGCGATGCTCCTGTTTGGAAGGAGCGATCATCAAAACTTGTGCCAAACTTTACCATTTTTTTCCACGGGGGCATGAGAGAGAAGGCCACGGGCACACAATAATTTTGATGATGTCCGGACTGCATCTAAATTTCCTATAATTAAAATACCAACTAGGCCTATGCCGGTGGCCGCACCTCGCGGCTGAAATGTTTGAAACTTCTCCCCGCTTCTCAAACAAACAGATGAGTACTTGCAAAGCGACGCACAAATGATTTGAACACATTCTTTGCTAACTAGCACCCAAATTTAGTTGTAGTAGGGTTTTGACTTTATGTGCAATAAATGCAAGGTAAGTGTAAAAAATGACTTAATTATAGCAGACGAGACCTGAAGAAGGGGCCAAAAAAATCAAACCAAGGGTATATCCGTGATTGTTTACCATGATATTTTTCAAGGCGGAACGATGTAGTCAATGACGATTTGGAGTTCGAAGTGTCGCGTCTCCTTTTGGAAACTATGATCCTTCTTGTGAGATGCTCCGGTATGGAAGGTCCGAGCACCAAAACTTGTGCCAAACTTTACCAAATTTTTTCCATGCGATCATGAGATCATGCCACGGTGACAATGATTTTCGTTACTTCCGGACTCTATATACATTCCTGTAATTAAAATACCAACAAGGCCTACACCCCTAGCCGCACCCTACAGCCGAACTATTTGAAGTTTTTTTCCTGTTTCTCGAACAATGAATGAAAACTCGCAAAGCGACACACAAATGATCTTGCTAACACCCACGTGTAGTTGCGACTATATATATATATATGCAAAAAATGACTCAAATGTAGAAAACTTGATCTAAAATGCACCAGAAATTTGAACTATAGGGTACAATAGTGATTTCTTACAGTGGAATAAAATTCAAGGCATAACGATGAACTCATGTTTTCATTCAAACGAAAATATGTGGTTAGTTCATGTAAATGTTTTCAAATAGTACAAGGTTCACTCACGAAAGCCGTGTGCCTACTAACCCATGGCCGATGCCCCCCTACGGCACACGCGATCTGAGTAACATGTTCTGATTGGCCAGACCCCAAACCCCACAGATCGTAGGTCTACACCGTTGGATTCTCCTTGATCAAAAGACAGTCCTCATCCCTTTCGGCAGAACATGCAGTTCCGGTTGTGATTTTATTTATATCCACAAATTGCACGTTAAATTGAAATAATGTCTTAAATATAGCAAACGATACCTGAAATACATTAGAAAATCAAACCTGTGGTATAATAGTGATTGCGTATCGTGAATTTTTATGAGGCCAAATGATGAAGTCACCAGCCACTGGAGTTTCAATTGACACGTCTCCTTTTGGAAACCATGATCCTTCTGGTGAGATGCTCTGATTTGCAGGGAGCAATCATCAAAAATTGTGCCAAACTTCCCCAAATTTTTTCCACGGGGTAGTGAGAGCATGCCACGGGCACACGCCGATTTTGATGATGTCTGGACTCCATCTAAATTTTCTATAGTTAAAATACCAACTAGGCTTATTTCTTAACTAACACCGAGATGTACTTGTAATACAGTTTTGATATTATATCCACAAAATACAAGGTAAATGCAAAAAATGGCTTAAATATAGCAGGCGAGGCCTGAAATGGGCCAGAAAATAAAACCTATTATGTATGTGTGATTGTTTACCATGATTTTTCTTTCGAGACGGAACGATGTAGTCACCGACAATTGGAGTCCGAAGTGCCGCATCTCCTTTTGGAAACTATGATCCTTCTTGTGAGATGTGCCAAACTTGTGCAATGCCAAACTTTACTAAAAAAAATTCCATGGGATCTTGAGAGCACACCATAGTGAGACACCGATTTTCGTTATTTCCGGACTCTAGATGCATTTCCTGTAATTAAAATACCAACAAGGCCTACGCCTTTGGCTGCACCCTATGGCCGAACTATTTGAATATTTTCCATCTCTCGAACAATGAATGAAAACTCCCAAAGTGACACACAAATGATCTTGCTAACACCCACGTGTAGTTGCGACTATAGCAAACTACTCAAATATAGCAAACAATACCTCAAATGCACTAGAAAAATGAACCATAGGATACAATGGTGATTTATTACCGTGGAAAAAATTTTGGAGGCGAAACGATGAACTCATGTTTTCATTCAAATAAAGATATGATGTTAGTTAGTGTAAATGTTTTCAAATAGCACACAGTTCACTCACAAAAGTCGTGTGCCTACCAAACAGTGGTCGATGCCCCCCTGCCGCGTGTGCGATCGAGTTGTGCGTTTTGATTGGCCAGTACCCAAACCCCACAGATCGTACGTCTGCACTGTTGGATGCTCCCAGATCGAATGACAATCCTCATCCCTTTAATCAGCACATACAGTTCCGGCTAGTATTTGATTTATATGCCAAAATGCACGATAAGTGCCAAAATATGTCTTAAATATAGCACACGAGACATGAAATGTGCCAGCAAATCAAACCTGTGGTATAATGGTGATTTCTTACCGTGGGAAAAATTAGAGGTGAAATGATGTACTGGCGTCTTCATTTCAGAATTAGCACATCTTCATTTGAAATGAAATATGATGTTTGTGCACACGAGCGCTTAGAGGCAATAGTTTGCATAGGCCTTTCCGCACGGCGGCAGGGGATATTTTTTCACGCTTTTCACCTAGGCCGCCACACCCCCCACCGCCCGCCCTCGTTTCACTCAATTAGTCCACCCAATCTCCATCGCCAACTACCCCTCCCCCAGATCCACAGCATAACCCTCTCTGGCGCCGGCGTGCTCACCCCAGCCGTGTGCTTGCTCCTTGGCGTCAAGCCTACCTCCACTGTCGTTCCCAACAAGCGGCTGCCTGTGCCTCGCCGTCGTCGTTTGGTCACCAACCACCCTCAAGCATATCGATCCTCTAACCCTCGCATGTCATGTGGTCCTGCCGGGTTTGCATTAAGAAACCTGTTAGATATTGCTCTCCATCAGAGTGAGGTATATTTCCTCGCAATCCCTCTTCCTATTTCGTTCCTTATGTTCCCAAATTGGCTATAAAATAATGTAGAGCATATATATGTTCATTTTCTACCTTCCAAACCAGTACATATAAGTTGTATTTGTTCCAACAAGTTACTGCCGATTTATAGATAGTGGGCGCCCGAGTCACACAAACTTATCGAATAAGCCGTACATTTTCTAAATTATTGCATGGCATGTTTAGATAGCTTGATACCAAGTTGTTAGCTTTATGCTTACCCTCCTTTCCCGAGTTTTGCATGTGTTATCTGTAGATGCCGAGTAGCACTAACAACACTTATGCTACAGGTGATGAAACTTCATCTGATTCCGACAACCCTAGGTCTTCAGTAGATGGTGAAGGATCAAGAAATCTGCAACGGGATAGAGCTGCACCAATTGCCCTTCTAGATAGGACATGGAGGAACGCTCCAAGGAAGCCCACACACCAGCATAAAGCTGTATATGATGTAACCAATATCGGTTTGAAGTGCTCCAACTAAACTATATAAAGCACGCACGCGTGTGTGTGTGGATATTTTTGCAGGGCAACACTCAATCTGCCGGGGTTTCGGAAGGCTGACACAGAATCATGGGAAAGGATAGTCCGGGAGATCTTGGATCACTTCAACGTTCCAGAGCAGTGGATAATGCAGGTGGAACATGCTGCACTAAAGAAGGCTAGGGATTCTTGGAGAAACTAGAAGCACGTGCTGTATAAGAAGTACTTGAGTGAAGGCAAGGAACCAATCCCCGCATACCCCCAAATTATAAAGGCAGACTGGGCAGAATTCAAAAGGGCCAGGGCAACTCTAGAGTTTGCTATGAAGAGTGCCAAGCAATCAAAACTTCATAATAGGAACACACAGCCCCACCATATGGGTGTGGCAGGATACTACGACATGAAACCGATATGGGACCAGAAGGAGAAAGAAGCAGTAGCTGCGGGTGGGAAACTGGCCTTTAGTGAAATCAGGGGCGAACACGCTAGAGAATACTTGCGGGCATGTGCAAGGAGGCGTGATGACGAAACTTATTACTTTGAAAACTCACATGATGAAAAATGGTATCGCGTGATGTTAAAGGCTTCCGAGATCCTTGGAAGGTTCTACTGGAACTCAGCGCCATGTGATATTTTGTACGATGCTCTGGAAAAAAGAGATCCCCATGGCCATGCAAGGGGTATAGGTGTTAATGTCCTGCACAAGAGGGCTTTCACACTCGGCAAAGAAGAGAGGCTCAGCATGAAAAAAGCAAGGAGTGAAATAAAGTAGAATGAATTGTATGAAAGTTTGACGAAATACATGTATCTGACTATTCGAAAGGAAATTGAGGAGTCAATGATGATGTGGAAGACTCTAAGACTGACAGATGGCCAGCAGATGGGAGGGAACGCTGGCATGGAGGATGATGATTATTGCGTGGCAACACCGCATAGGAGTAGTTGTGAATCAGCTGACCCCAGCAACACTGAGACTACAACTGCTCATGATTTGATCTATCTGGAATGAAAGACAGACTGAAGGGCGTGCTTACACATTATGAAGGTACATTAAAATGTGCAACAGCCTAGGTTTTCCCACCCTTCTTGGAAGAGGGCCTCTTGTTGGATAATGTGCCATTGAAACCAAGCTGTGTGAAGTGCTACATGACTAAAGTAAAGCCTGTATTCAATGAATTTGCCCTAAAGAATCTCCTAGTAGACTTTGATGAGCAGATGACCTTGGGAGGAACACATTACATCACATCCACTGGCCACGAAGGGAAATAGAGTTCATGGATGAGATCCCTAATACCCCCCCCAAGAGCAACCAATGTCGTCCTCAATCGGTGATGCTCTCCTTTTCGCAGCAGCTCCGCGTGCTTCCCCCAAAGACCCTAATACTCGTAATCGGATGGCTGATGCATCAAACTATGATCAGCCGGCCCGACTTTGTGTCGTACAGGCCATGTCATCGTCCGCCCCAGAGTAGCCAGTGCCAAGGTCTACAACTGCTAAAGACGCACCACTGGTTTAAATGCCGGTCGCTGAAGCAGCGGGGGGAGACCCAGCTGCAGCGCATGCTCAACAGACTAACCTTGTGGAACATACTGCTAAGCAATTTGATGCGTCAAAATCGCCTACTAAGCAGTCTATAGGTCCAGAACCAACTGCTCATCAGTTTGTCGGTCGGCAGCTGCGTGATCAGCATACCAATGCATCATCACTTCCTGCTCAGCAAACCAACACGTTGGCATGGCCTCCTTAGCACAACGACAAGTTGGCACCACCAGCGCTGAAACCCGACATAGCTTCAACGCATGGTCAGTAGTCCGATACCTCTACTCCTACAGCCCAGCAGTCCATCACAGTAGCACTGCTAGCTCAGTGGTCTGGCATAGCTAAACTGTCTGCTAAGCAGTCCGTCGAAGCTTCACCATCTACTCGGAAGTCTTCCTTTCAGCCAACCAGATCTTGGACTAGAAGTGCTTTAAGTACCAAGAAGGAAGCAGGCAAATAGGTTGTATCCGGGAGGAAGTATGCCTCGAGAGCGAAGAGAAAAGAGAACGATTGCCTCTTACTTAAAGCACTCATCTCCCTGAACCAAGTTAACAACAAGTTGTTTGAATCGGGGAGTAATATTATTTTTGACGGCATGGATGATGAAGAAATAGCTTTGCTGCTTGCTAAAAATAAAGCAGACGTACTTGAAGAACGCAATTACGTCCATGGCCAGCCATTTCTTGTTGGCGAATACTTTGACGTGTGCTGCTCCAGTTGCCGCGCAGTACATAAATATTGTATGGATCAAATGTTAGCAGGTCATCATGTTCTGCTAGTCCACTACAACAGAGACCATTTCCGACAAGATGCTAGTTCCATTAGTGTGAGTTTCGAGGACTTACATATCTTCTTCAACTTCAACGAGCTCGATGCCACTCTTGTTAGATGCCTGATGTCGGTGTCAAAACCGGCGGATCTCCGGTAGGGGGTCCCGAACTGTGCGTCTAGGCGGATGGTAATAGGAGGTGGGGGACATGATGTTTTACCCAGGTTCGGGCCCTCTTGATGGAGGTAAAACCCTACGTCCTTCTTGATTTATTCTTGATGATATGGGTATTACAAGAGTTGATCTACCACAAGATCGGAGAGGCTAAACCCTAGAAGCTAGCCTATGGTATGATTGTTGTTGTCCTATGGACTAAAACCCTCCGGTTTATATAGACATCGGAGGGGGCTAGGGTTACACAAGGTCGGTTACAAAGGAGGAGATATCCATATCCATACTGCCTAGTTTGCCTTCCACGCCAAGTAGAGTCCCATCCGGACACGAGACAAAGTCTTCAATCTTGTATCTTCATAGTCCAACAGTCCGGCCAAAGGATATAGTCCGGCTGTCAGGAGACCCCTAATCCAGGACTCCCTCAGTAGCCCCTGAACCAGGCTTCAATGACGTCGAGTCCGGCGCACTGTATTGTCTTCGGCATTGCAAGGCGGGTTCCTCCTCCGAATACACCACGGAAGAATTTGAATACAAGGATAGTGTCCGACCCTGCAAAATAAGTTCCATACCACCGTAGAGAGAATAATATTTCCACAAATCTAATCTGCTGACACGTTTCGGCAATATGACGTTATGTCATGGCCCGGTGATTATTCGAACCGTTTCCTTTAACTAACTCCGCACATAACGCGAAGCCGTTTCCTGACACGTCTTGTGAAAGCATGGATCGTGTCCCCATTATTACGGGATTCTCATCAATACAGGCATGGGTAACCCAACCGTGCCATCGATTACGGCGCTTGGGGAATAAGTGAGTTTTACCAGGTCATGCTCATCCGTCGGATCCTCGCGTGTCAACAACGGGATTTTAACTTGTGGGAGTTCGACCCGGCCGAGCACCAGACTCTGAGCGAGCTCTTTGATACGACGCACAAGGACGTTTGGAGGGTGCTGTTCAAGGGCACCGAGGTCCCTCCCTCTCTCGCCGAGGACCGCGGGCTAAGCGCAAAGCGCCTAGCGCGTTCGGTGAGTTCTATACATCTATTAGGATATTTATTTCCCCTAGCTTAATTATGTGCGGGGTCTGAGCTCCATACCTTTGATAGGACTGGGTGGAGACGTCGGGGCAGATTAACTGTCCGGCACATCTTCCCGAAGACACTGCGGATGCTCTCCTGACGGAGATGCTGACTCCGTCTCCTTACAAGGTGCCGGAGAAGACCAAGAAGGCCAAGGGAACCCGAAAGAGTTCCCGGCGCTAGGTGATATCAGACTCATCGTCCGGGGACTCCTCGGCGCACTCCTCCCATGAAGACGAGGAGGACGATGAAGACGCTCCCCCTCCAGTCGGGGGAGACAAGAAAAAGAAGGCCGCCCCAACTGGGGGGGACGAAGGGTCCAAGAAGGGAAGGACTCTCCTTCCAGACAGTTCCACCACCGCCGCCGAAGGCGAAGAAGAGTGGCTGCCCAAGGCCAAGTCCCTAGTGAAGTCGTAAGTATTCGGATACCGGAGTAACTCATAGCATTCCTTTGTCGCACTTCTTCTCCTAACGTCAAATCGTGATTATGCAGACCGCCCCGAGCCCGTATCGACGTATTCTCGTCTGACGGCTCCCTAGACTCGTCGGATATGGATAGTGATTCACTTCCGACCGCCACCTCCCCTTTCCCTACGGATAAAGCCGAGGTGTTGTCTCAAGAGGAACCGGGTCAAGGGGAGACAGTCCCGGAGGCGCCTCAAGGCGACCTTCCGGACTCTGGGAGCAGAGGGAACAAGGCCCCCGAGGGCTCCGAGTTCGACCCTCAGCCGAACACCGCGTCGGAACCTCCAGTGGTTCCGGACTCGGGCAAGCGGCCTCCTTCCCAGAGGGGAAAGTCACCTGTGCCGGTGACCTCTGTCCATCCAGAGGCACCGAACAATCTGCTGGGAGCGCTTTGCAGCGCTTCCATCGACGAGGAGCACCGCACTATTATGACTGCGGTGGTCCAGAAGGTTCGGTCCGCCAAGAGCGGACTGACTGAAGCCTGTGCCAGCCTTCTAACAGGCTTTGAGGTAAGTTTTTGAAATATGGGAAAAATATTACCGCATAGACAGTAGCCCCTGATGCTCTGTTCGGTGTTCACAAAGAAAAGCCGAACAGAGGATCAAACAATATCGCAGGAGTCTAATATAAGTATGTCTATATGCGTATGCAGGCTTCGCTGCTGGCCTCTGCCGCACTGACTGCGGAGGTCGTCGCACTGAAGCAGGACCTCAAAGGGACCAAGGAAGATCTCGGCCTTGCCAAGAGGCAGCTCGAGGAGAACAAAGGTAAGTAGTACCTAGTCTATGGACATATGTGAAAGGAATGCGATTGCAAAATGACAGGATCATCATGAATTTAACAGGGCCACAACCGAGTTGGCAACCTTGAAGCAAGCGCTATCCGAGGCTGAAAACAAAGCGGCCTAGGAGCTCACCAAGAGGGAAAGGCAGGAGGCTCGGGTGGGCGAGGTGCAGCAAGAGCTCCACGCTCTCATGACAAAGCACGAGGCGTTGGAGCTTGACTTGAAGACGCGAGAGTCCGAGCTTGCCGCGGCCCTCTAGAGCGCAAAGAATGCCAAGGCCGAAGCCCAAAAGGCCCTCCAGGAGATTGATGCGATGAAGAAGATAGCGGTGGGTAAGGCATTCTATATGCAAAGCAAGCATGTGAAAGTAAATTACTTGTTACTTACCCGAATCCGGAGCTCTCCAGGAGCATTTGCAGATTTGCCCCGCAGCGTGTCGGATGCCGCAACATTTTACCAGGCCGAGGAGGGAAGCTCAATGGAGAAGTTGTTCTGGGCCCAATATACTGGGACCGAACACCCGGTGCCTATGAGCGACCAGCTAAAGCGGCTGGTCGAGCTACACAAGGCAGCCGAACAGGCCATGAAGGGCTTTATAGTCCGGCTGTGGCCTGGCGACGCCCTTCCGAATAGCTACTTCAGCCTGGTGAGGCGGCTTGTGGATGCCTGCCCACGGCTGGAAGTTGTCAAGCGGTTCGTCTGCATCGAAGGTGCATGCCGGGCTTTCCCCCGTGTGAAGGTGCAATGGGCCAAGCTAGACGCCGTGAAGCTGATCAAGGAAGGGCCGCGGGAGGGCAAGGAGCATCGCCACCCTGAGATGTACTATGAGGGTGTCCTGAAGGGTGCCCGTCTCGTAGCGGACAAGTGTACCAAAGATACAATATTTGAGTAAAGCCGCTCGTGTAATCCTGTATTCATGAAAACTTGTTCATATGCACTATGCAACACTTGTTTGAATTTAAAATATTACCTTCTGTTCGGCTATTTATCAAATCTGAGAGATGGCTACTCGTCGGCTTCTGCCCCCATGCCACGAATGTTGGGGTGTTCGGGATAAACCTGAGCACTCTTGTTCCCATTTTTGGGTCCTTCGAGGGAGGTGCTCAGCACAACGAACAAGGCAATCGGACTATAATGCGTTATCACTCTCACTTAGCCATAGAATTCTATAATTTTAAATTTCGGCGAAGCCCATAGTGTTCGGAAGGCCGAACTCGGGGCGCGATACACCCCTTAATCCGGACATGGCCGACTCCTCGCTCTAAGCGGCATAAGTCTTTAAGGACTCGAAAACCTCTCGAACAACGACGAGTCTCTCGCCTTATGATGACAGTCAGTTTTAGCTTTCTCTACTAAGGTGCTTAGCCCAGCAGAACCGGGGCACAATCGCAGTAGTTCTCCCAGTGCTACCTTAGCCGATATAGCAGAACGTAAGGTACCAAAACATGGGAGTCGGGCAAACCCAACTATTGATCCAAGAGATGATTCGGAGCTGATGCATATAATGCTATAAGTTCGGGGTGTCGCACTGTTGAAAGTGTGCGGACTTCTCACGCCGTATTGTGGGGTATGCTTAAGCCCCTAGCGTATTGGCCGTACCAGTGTGTACCGGTGCTAGATGTCATGAATGAACATATATGTATAAAAAAAGAAGAATGCAATAATAGTCTTAATGTTATGCATTGTTTATTCAAAAAGGTGCGTTAAAGCAGAATGATACATGCGGTGCAATAAGCAAAAAGTAGGACCATGTCCCCTCCAAGGGTGAGCTGAAGAATAGTATTAAGGCAAGTATTACACTCGTTATCGTAATCCACCTGGGAGTTCCGTGGTGTGACGTAGCTTTCTGCCTTCTTGGTTGCTGCATCATATGTTCGGCAATCATGCTGCCGGACCGGGTTTCCAGAGGTTAAAGTCCTGAAAAGAAAAAACAATAACAAAACAGGAAGCCCCTAGTGCCGCGTCTTGGGGCGTGCCGTAGTCATGCCCCCTTCCCCGCCTGTGCCCATGGTATTTTTAATGCGTAATTATGTACGCGTGGCACGAATTTCATCGTTTATCTTGGGCCGGGGTGGGGGCTGCATTGCTATGCGAGCTTGGAACATGCCAGGCGGTCCTGTTGCTGATTACTCCGGGCGCTCTTGAAGGTGTTTGGGTCCTTAAATGTCGAACTAGTGGATTGCCTTAAGAGGCTGCTTTGCGCTTCCGCTGCGAGGGCCGCAGTGTGCTCCTCCGTTCGGAGAGAGCGCTCTGTGTTTCCGTTAACTGTAATGACCCCCTGAGGTCCTGGCATCTTGAGCATGAGGTATGCATAATGCGGTACCGCATTGAATCTCGCAAATGCAGTTCGCCCGAGCAGTGCATGATAACCACTGCGGAACGGGACTATATCGAAGATTAAATCTTCGCTTCGGAAGTTATCCGGGGATCCGAAGACCACTTCCAGTGTGACTGAGCCTGTGCAATGGGCCTCTACACCTGGTATGACACCTTTAAAGGTCGTTTTTGTGGGTTTGATCCTTGAGGGGTCTATACCCATTTTGTGCACTGTGTCCTGGTAAAGCGGGTTTAGGCTGCTGCCGCCATCCATAAGAACTCGAGTGAGGTGAAATCTGTCAATGATTGGGTATAGGACCAGTGCGGCAAATCCACCATGACGAATACTAGTGGGTGGTCCGTGCGATCGAAGGTGATCGGACAGGAGGAGCATGGATTGAACTTTGGGGCGACTGGCTCCAACGCATACGTCCCTGAGCGCACGCTTCCGCTCCCTCTTGTGGGGGGAACCTCTTCTGTCCTCCGGTGTTCGGCTGCCGGGGCTCTTCCTCGTCATCGCTATGTGGCCCCTTATCTTTGTTTTCGGCATTTAACTTGCCGGCCTGCTTGAATATCCAACAATCCCTATTGGTGTGGTTGGCTGGCTTGTCGGGGGTGCCGTGTATTTGACACCAGCGATCGAGTATGCGGTCCAAACTGGACGGGCCCAGATTTCTTCTTTTAAATGGCTTTTTGCGCTAACCGGGTTTAGAGCCTTTGAATCCGGCATTGACTATTGTATCCTCGCTATTGTCGCTGTTAATGCGGCGCTTATGTTTGTTGCGACATGACCTGCCATTGCCGTCCTTGGTATCCGAAGTACCACGGTTCTTTGATATGTTATTACTGCGAGCCAGCCAGCTGTCTTCTCCCGCACAAAAGCGGGTCATGAGTGTCGTGAGGGCTGCCATAGATTTCGGCTTTTCCTGACCAAGGTGTCGTGCTAGCCACTCATCGCGGATGTTGTGTTTAAAAGCTGCTAGGGCCTCTGCATCCGGACAGTCGATGATTATATTTTTCTTTGTTAGGAACCATGTCCAGAATTGCCTAGTCGATTCCTCTGGCTGCTGAATTATATGGCTCAGGTCATCGGCGTCTGGTGGTCGCACATAAGTGCCCTAAAAGTTGTCGAGGAATGCGGCTTCCAGATCTCCCCAACAGCCAATGGAATCTGCTGGCAAGCTGTTGAGCCAATGCCGACCTGGACCTTTAAGTTTGAGTGGGAGGTATTTGATTGCGTGTAGGTCATCACTATGGGCCATGTGGATGTGCAGGAGGAAATCCTTGATCCATACCGCAGGATCTGTCATGCCGTCGTATGATTCTATGTTTACGGGTTTGAAATCCTCCGGGATTTGATGATCCATTACTTCATCTGTGAAGCATAAGGGGTGTGCGGCACCTCTGTACTGGGCTATATCGCGACGCAGCTCCAATGAGTCTTGCCCGCTGTGTTTGGCCCGACCGGATTTACTTTTACTGTATCCGGCGTGACGATTATCGTCTCCCGTAGCGGCGTGCCCTCGTGATCCGTACATCGATATTGCATGTTTGGCTTTGTCCTCCAATACGTCTCGCAGGTCTGGCATATTTCCCCATGCCTTTTTATTTGAATGGCGTCGTGGTGTAGGCTGAGCTTTTAGCTGGAATGCCTCTCTGTCGCGACCACGAGGTGGCCGGTCAGCCGCGTCATACGCTTCTTCCTCCAGTCGGGGTAGCAACCTGCATTTTGGGTAACTCTTGGAGGGGCGTTCGAGTTTATATTCCTTGGCCGCCAGGACTTCAGTCCATCTGTCAGCTAGCAGATCTTGATCAGCTTGAAGCTGCTGCTGCTTCTTCTTAAGGCTATTTGATGTGGCTATAAGCCTGCGCTTGAAGCGCTCTTGTTCGATGGGATCCTCTGGCACGACGAATTCGTCATCGTCGAGGCTTGCCTCATCTTCGGAGGGAGGCATGTAATTGTCATCCTCCTCTTCTTCATCTGCCGCTCTCTCAGGAGGGCTAGCCTCTCCATCCTCCTACCCTAAATCTTGCTGGAGGGGATTGTTGCCGTCTTCGGCACTATCCTGAGTGCTAATATCTCCTGTGCCGGTATCACCACTTTTGTTTTGGCGGGACTTAGAGCAGCGCTGCTGACGTCGGTGCTTGGGTTGCTTCTTGGAGGGGTCATCCTCCACTGTTATGTCGCCATTGCCCTCTTTGGGTGTGTCCACCATATATATATATATATATATATACATATATATATATATATATATATATCATATGACGAGGTGGCTTTCTAGTGCCCTATAGGCGCTGGTTCCTGGTCGTCTCCTGCGTCGTCATCCATACTGTCGATGTCTTTGAAGTCGAAGTTGAGCATGTCGGTCAAATCATCGACAGTGGCTATGAAGTGGGTGGTGGGTGGGCATCGAATTTCTTCGTCATCCGCATCCCAATCCTGCCGGTCATAATCCGGCCAGGACTCTCCTGACAAAGAGAGAGACCTTAGTGAATTCAGTATGTTGCCGAAGGGCGAGTGCTGAAAGATATCCGCAGTAGTGAACTCCATGATCGGCGCCCAATCGGATTCGATTGGCAAGGGCACAGATGGTTCAGAGTTCGGAGGAGAGTCCGGCAATGTGGAGTCACGGGCCTCGCGAAGGATAAGGTTGGTGTTCGGCTCGATCGCTGTTGAGGCTGCAACATCCATGGCGGGGTCTAGCCACCCGCCCTTGGTCGGCGCAGTTGGCTTCGAATTAAAGGTCGGAGTAGATGAGGGTGCGGCCTCCAGGGCACTGTTCGGCGGCAGAGCTAAATCATGCCCATCGTGACACTGCGGCGCACTCGGTAGGGGCTCGAATCCGTCGAAAATCATGTCTCCGAGGATATCGGCCGTGTAGTTTAAGCTTCCAAACCTTACCTGATGGCCAGGGGCGTAGCTTTCAATCTCCTCCAGATGGCCAAGCGAATTGGCCTGCAGTGCAAAGCCGCCGAATACAAAAATCTGTCCGGGGAGAAAAGTCTCAACCTGGACCGCATCGCTAACGATGATCGAAGGAGCCATCAAGCCTGATGATGACGACACAGAGGAACTCTCAATGAAAGTATCAATGTCAGTGTCAAAACCGGCGGATCTCGGGTAGGGGGTCCCGAACTTTGCGTCCAGACGGATGGTAACAGGAGGCAGGGGACACGATGTTTTACCCAGGTTCGGGCCCTCTTGATGGAGGTAAAACCCTACGTCTTGCTTGATTTAATCTTGATGATATGGGTATTACAAGAGTTGATCTACCAAGAGATCGGAGAGGCTAAACCCTAGAAGCTAGCCTATGGTATGATTGTTGTTGTCCTATGGACTAAAACCCTCCAGTTTATATAGACACTGGAGGGGGCTAGGGTTACACAAGGTCGGTTACAAAGGGGGAGATATCAATATCCATACTGCCTAGCTTGCCTTCCACACCAAGTAGAGTCCCATCCGGACACGAGACGAAGTCTTCAATCTTGTATCTTCATAGTCCAACAGTCCGGCCAAAGGATATAGTCCGGCTGTCCGGAGACCCCCTAATCCAGGACTCCCTCACCTGATTTTGTAAGTACTTAACAAACTTTGATCATCTTCTCCATACAAGGCTGTAAATGATAAACAACTAACTGCATTTTATTCCTCTCAAGGGATTGAACGCGCAGAGAAGAAAAAGGGAGAGTGTGTATTCCATAGATCATGCATTAGCAAATGGCACAACATTAGATGGTAAGGATCAACGAGCGTGGGCCATTAACACGGTCGTCCGTATCTTCAAAAACATGTCCCTTGCAGAATCATTTCTCTGGCCATATCATGAATGGTAAATCAAGTAAACAACAATACATACACTGATTGTTTTTCAGATTTCAACATAATTCATAAGTTCATGGCTTTCTTATTATGTAGCAATCACTAGATATTGGTATTCATTGTTCCAAACAAGAACACAGTTTACTATATGGATTCTCTCAGAGAGTCAACAAACACTGTGACTCTGACGAATCTTCAGCAATTCATTGATATGTATTGAATTCTATGATGTTGAAATTAATTTGCATTGCAGACTAAGGCATAGCCTAGTGGAGAGGAGGGGCTGATGCCTTCCCACCCACCCAGGTTCAAGGCATGGTACTTGCAATTTGGGTTTGCTGCACCAATTATATTGTAGGGGGTTCCCTTACAGTCCTTCTGTCAAAAAAAATTAATTTGCATTCATATCTGGATCAATAATTGATGCTATTAAAATTCATCTTCATTTGCAGTGTGCTCGCATTGTGGAAAACTAAACCAGTGAACCTGTTCAAGAGGGAACTACCTATGCAGCACGAGATCGTTTCTCCGGTAACACACCGAAATTCGTTATTTTTGGAAAATGTATCCAATAGTTTGCAAATACATTTTCTTATGCTAGTCAAATGTTCAAGATTCTAAAGAAACCTCTTTCTATTTCTTTCGAAAGAAAAAATACAAGTAGCACCGGCTAGGTTGTTCCTAACATGACAAATACATCACTAATTCTGTAAAAAAAATTTAGTGTCCTCAACAACAAACAGGGACCAACCTTTGTCGATACTATGTTTGTAGACACATGATCTTCATCTGCAAATCAGCCGATAGTTCTGAAGATGCTCGCGAATTAGTACTAGCAAGTCTATCTTAATTAATATCTTCTACTCAACTCATATGGCACATTCTGATCTTAAAAAAATGCAGCTCATCTTAGAACTGAGGACCCCTGAACTGCTCCCTGCTGGTGAATTGTTGATGGTTCAGAGATTTATCAGCGACTTCTTCCTGAATCAGTACATCAATCCCAGTGTTGATAATGAAGATTTCAGCATGCCTTCTCCTGAAACATTGAGTAAGAGTTGGGCGCTAAGCAAATATGCATCAATCCATTGTTTTGCATCTGATGAGGTCTGGTATTGCGTACACTATGATTAAATATGTAATGCATCTATATGTTGACAAACATTGGAATTTAGTTTGTTCAATTGCAATTGTTGAATGTTCTTCCTATGGACACTATTTGTTCGATTGAATATTGTGGCGATTTTGCTTTTTGCATGCCAATTCAAATGGGATATTTTTGTTTAAACCTAGCAATTGCTCCGCACACATTTCAACTAAATGAGTGTCTGCGATCCATATTGGAAAGCATACATCAATCGTAGCAGAACCATCGGTGATACACAGCAGATCATAGGTGATTTGTGGCACTACTACGTGTGCATAGGGGCTTTGGATCCATTTGTGATATCACATTATCACACACGAGAGCTCAGAGTAAACCATGCCTAATGTAAAATACAATCCCAGTCGTAAATTTTTTAGGTAATGTGTGGGATCCCAAACGAAAAGCACAAGTCACTCTTACCACAATCGTCGGTGATACACAACAAATCACAAATGGTCTGCAGCACTTGTATGTGTGCGAGGGGGCTCCAGAACCATTTGTGATAGAACATTATCGCACACTGTTATTGTTAGGAAATGTGTGTGATGGAGTCTTGTATGGCAGATGAGTTCCATAGAGAAATTCGTGTGAGATGGGGCACATATTGCACACAGTTCATATGTTAGCCCATGTGTCTGTGGCCACCTAAGGGACTGGGTGGCCCCTTGTTGGTTCGACAGGGGGACGGCGCGTTGCACAAAGAGCAGACTAGCGTACAACAGCGCGGCAGAGAGCACACAATCGATTTACCCAGGTTCGGGCCGACGCGAGGCGTAAGACCCTACTCCTGCTTTAGTGGATTGATGGAAGATTGGATGTGGTGGTGCGTAGTACACTTGCCCGGCAAGGTTTTGCCGAGGTGACCACGTGTATGTGGTGGCTTGGGGTTGTCAACTTTTCAACCTTCTAACCCCTCCTACAAGTGCCATGGGCCTCCTTTTATAGATTAAGAGGCCACCACAGTGGCAAAGTGGTCATTATCCACTGATATGATAGCAAACAGTGCTATCATACCTAACTCTACGGCATAATAGGGTGCATTAAATGCACTGCTTAGTGTCACATCACTTGGCGCTCGGCAAGGCCTGCTGGGCTAACTCGCTAGCTCCGCTCCTGCTCTCTTGACATGTCACAGGACGGATGTCATCTGTAGGCTTCTCTATAGGAAATGGCTGCCATGTGGCGAATGGCTGCCACTTAATCACCTTGCGGCTTGACACCGCACTGATTGACAACGTGGGTCATGCTTGAGCGGTTGCTGGGGCGGTTCTGCCCCCGCTCACCCCTGCAGGCTCTGTCAGGGAGCCTCGGTTGCTTGCTTTGGGTGGTGGCCACGCCCCTTGCTGGGCTCGCCTGCCTGGCAAGGGAGGCCCTTCACTTGTTGATACCTTGTTCCTCAAGCTCAATTCTTGGTCCATCTGAGCTGTATGTTGTATCTTCGATTATCTTGGTATTCCAATTTTTGACTTAAGCTGGTGCTTCAATCTTGATCTTGTGCCTGTGCATGGTTGGTCAACAAACCTTGGGTTTGTTGCACCGACAGAAGCCCTCGGGCCTGCCTGGAGCACGCTACTGATCTTTGTCGGGGTAGGGCCTAATAAGTGCACATGCGAGGTTGCTGAGGGGGTTGGCCCCTTAAGTTTTCCATTGCTGCTTCTTCAGTCTTGATTTCGGGCCAGTTTCCGGTTTTCCTGCATGTGGCACAAAGCCAATAGTGGTGGGGTTCCTCCAGTAATGTCCTGTGAATGACTACGCACGGGGTAGAAACTGCCAATTTACTCTTCCGACAGGACGCTTTTATCCTTAGCCACGCATGCAACATGCATCCCGCGGGGTAGGTAACAGAGGCGCGTGTCATGGGAGAGCGTATGGGGAAGGGCCTGTCCGCCTTGAATTGGTAGAGGAGGGCGGTGATCTTGTGTGGATGGAGTCGCTACCGTCCCTGCTCGGCCTATAAAAGGGACGAGTGGAGGAGGGCGGAGTCATCTATTTCCGTGGTCCTCTTCTCCCCATATTTTGTTTATGCATGTCATGATTGACAAGGAAGCCTAGGGCGAGCCCCCAGGCTTTGGCTCGGGGTGTCCCTTGGACCGAAAAGGAAGGTTCGGGCGGCGTGGCGCTGACGCCAGGAGTGGCAACCCCTACGCGCTTCCCATTCCAGGTAGGCACCACGTCGCGGCTTGAGGCGGGCACTTCTCCCCATTCTTCTCCCCTTCGCGGCGTCAGGGAGGATCTGTAAAAGAGATCCGCCGCCAACGGGGGGCGAATCTGGCACCTCCTGGATGCGGTTTTGTTCGTCGGCCAGGAAGGCTCCTTGCTTCCTCACACGTCCTCGAGATGTGTGGTGACTTCTAATGTCAGGTCTCCTAGGGACGACCATGCTCTCTGTGGGATCGTTTACAGAGCATGGTGCCCGGCGTGGCAGTCGTGCCGACATCTTTGGGTGGTAGTGATGCGGACGACACCGGCAACCCACGACGCGCCAAGAACGGGATGACCATTCCGATGAGTCGTGTTTGCCTGTGACTCTGGGCCACGCATCTAGTCCTCCAGCAAAGTCACCATCCACGCCTGCCCTCCAGTTTCTTCCTCCATGCTGGGGAGCGGTGTCGCCCTGATCTTGGGGAGGCACCGAATCCCAGCTGTGTGTGCCTCCGGCCCCCTCGACCTATCCCTGCAAGAGATGGACAAGGGCAAAGGTGTAACATGGCACTTATCTTTTTGCAATCTTAAACTTGTAGGCAATTGCCAAATTTTAATTCAAATAATGTAATCCCTCGAGTCCATCTTTGTGTTCTGTAATGCTTGTACTTGTATTTGCATGTCAATGAAAGAGATAAACCTTGCCAAGAACTCATGCGTGTATACGTCCATGCATAGGTGGAGTGCCTCTTTATTGTAGTTAAACGAGTTTTCCCGGCAGGATATCCTACCGGCACCCTTTTCGTCTGCCAGAGAACCATATCTTCCAGGGAACAGACCGAGGTGCCAGCCCCCCCTCACTCCCTTTTCATCAAGGGCCACTGCGACCTTCTAGGACGAATCAGTGTTCGAGCCAAGGATGGGAGCACCCTAGTTTCAAGAGAGCGGCGAGGTTTCTCTATGCACAAGTTATAGCTTATAGAACACTAATGGAGAAGAGGTAAACTTATCGGCTTGGCTTGCGGGAGACTACGGTGCCGCGCAATCTTCTCGTCCCTTGTCGGAGTCAAGTTCACAGCAGGAACCTGCAACTCCATGTAGATGAGAATGAATGCAGGATGCAGTCCTATCTATATGCATATGCAAATGCTCATGAAATGTGTATGCAATGATCTGGATGTGCTTGTGCATGCATGGAATCTTAGTTGGGGCCCCCTACAATGCTTCTTTATTTTATCTCGCACAGGGTCATCGCGCAGGCTTGTACAGGGGGTTACATGCAACTTTGGAAAGGGCATGTACAATGGGTGGCTGCCGGGCAGGGCCCGGCGGCCTCTGCGCCTTACGGGTAGAACTTATGGAGATGCTCAATATTCCACGAGTTTTGCAACTGTGTGCCATCTCCGGTCTCTAGACAGACTGTGGCAGGTCTGGTGGCTCGTATCACCTGGTAAGGGCCTTCCCACTTCGGATTCTACCCGCAAGCTCGATTAGGTGTCATTCTGAGGGACCAGAGAGCTACCGGCAGCTCCTCGATCCACTACCTGCCATGCTTCTGTAGCGTATCAAAAGTTCTTGTCTTGAGTCCATGAAGCACTTCAGCGTTCACCCTCTCAGCTTCCTTGCCGGAGAAGCGAATGAGATTTTGCATCCGAGGGTACGAACATATTGCATGAAGGCATGGCTCATGAACTGGGTGTCATTGTGTGTGATGATCCTTGCCGGAACACTAATACGACACACCAATTCTTTCAAGAACTTGATAGCTGACTGAGCAGTCACCTTTCTCATGGCAGTCACTTTCGGCCACTTTGTAAACTTGTCAATGGCAACAAACAAGAATTCAAAGCCCTCGATTGCTCGGGTGAAGGGGCCGAGGATATTGAGCCCCCAGAATGAAAATGGCCATGATAGAGGGATTGTCTAAAGGGTTTGGGTAGGCAGGTGTGTTCTCTTGGAATGAACTAACAGGCTTCACATTTCGTGACGAGCTCAACTGCATCTTGGAGGGCTGTGGGCCAATAGCATCCTTGTCGGAATCCTTTCCCAACTAACGCCCTTGATCCACTGTGTGAGCCCACATTCCTTTGTGAATCTCAGCCAGCAGTTCCTTTCCATCCTCCCGGCAAACACAATTCAATTTCACGCCGTTGGGCCTCCTTCTGTATAGAGTGTCATCGACAAACTAATAAATACTGGCCCTCCGGGCTACTCTTTCAGCTTCATCATGATTGCCAGGTAATTCTCCAGTTTGGAGGAAGTGGACAATGTGCCTTGCCCAAGTTGGAGCCCGAGGCTCGGCAACAAGGACTAGAGGCACCTCCATGGCTACGAGAGCACCAGCCCCGTTCGTAGGGTCCATAGGCCCGGCTGGAGGGGGTGGTCCGGCGGGCTGTGAGGAGTTGTTTCCGGCAGGGTCTCTGCCGGGAGCGGATGGCTCTGCCAGGAGAGGCTTACTTTAGTACATCTTTCTCCTCTTCCGGGCCATTGTGGCTGGTGATACGGAGGGTTGAGATAGATGGAGAACAGAAGTTCCAGGTTCGACAGGAAGCTTCTACGCAGCACACTTTCACAGGTGATCAGCTATGCTATTTTCCACACGGGGGACATGCTCTGTTACCAACCCATCAAAGTGCTCCTCCAATTTTCTTACTTCCTCGACGTATGCTTCAATCAATGGGCTTTGATAATCTTTGTTGACTTGTCTCACCACGAGCTGTGAATCTCCTCCAATAATCAGGTTCTTAATTCCCAACTCTGCTACAATCCTGAGCCCGGAAAGGAGCCCTTCATACTCTGCTGTATTGTTGGTGGCTTCTTCCTAGGCAAAGTACCTCTAGACGACGTACTTCAAGTGCTCCCTAGAGGGGGCAACAAGAAGCACGCTAGCCCCTGCTCCTTGTAGGGAAAAAGCACCACCAAAATACATAATCCATTCTTGGGGGGATTCCTTGCCGGGGAGAGCTGTCTCTATCCTTTCTTCATCAGGGGTTGGCATCCATTCTGCAATAAACTTTGCCAATGCCCTGCTCTGAATTGTTGAAGTGCTCTCATACTTCAAACCAATGTTGGATAACTCCAAAGCCCATTCCACTATTTTGCCAGTTGCCTCAGGGTTTCGGAGTATCCTTTGCAACGGGAAACGAGTGACAAATGTGACATCATGGGCTTAGAAGTAGTGGCGCAGTTTCCGTGAGGTCATAATGAGACCAAAGATTGACTTTTGCACACTAGAGTACCTCGATCTAGCCCCCTGTAACAAGGAGCTGACGAAGTACACTTGGCGCTGCACCACTTTCTCCCTTGCCACGTCCTTGGGGTTGCTCTCATTGCCGTGCTCACCGCTGTCCTGATCATTTTTTGACTCTGCCACGATCTGGCCACTTTCTGCTTCATCCTCCTCTTGTTGTGCTACCAAAGCTGCACTGACCACTTGGTTGATTGCCGTGAAGTATAGCAATAATTGCTCTTGGGGTATGGGTGCAACCAAGGTAGGCACAAACGATAGGTAGGCTTTCAACTCTTGCAAAGTTCCATCTGCTTCCAGGGTCCACATCATAGGTATTGCCTTCTCCAAAACCTTGAAGAACAACAGGGCACGCTCGGCAGACTTGGAGATGAATCTGCTCAGCGCGACAATGCATCCTGTCAAGCGCCTCACATCCTTAACTGTCCTTGGCACATGGAGCTGTTCAATGGCCTTGATCTTGTCGGGGTTGGCTTCGACCCCCCTATGGGACATGAAGAACCCAAGTAGCTTGCCAGAGGGAACATCAAACACACATTTCTCCAGGTTAAGCTTCAAATCGACCCTGCGAAGATTGGCAAATGTTTCTCCTAAATCCTGGATAAGTGTAGACTTATCCTTAGTTTTGACCACGATATCATCCATATAAGCTTCTATATTCCTGTGCAATGGACCCGACACTCTTTAATCCAAATGGCATGCGGACAAAACAGTACATACCACATGGATTGATGAATGATGTCTTCTCTTCATCTTCCTTGGACATGAAGATCTAATGATATCCAGAATATGCATCTAGAAAGGAGAGAAAATCACATGCCGAAGTAGAATCCATGATCTCGTCGATGCGCGACAAGGGAAATGGGTCCTCCGGGCAAGCCTTATTAAGGTCGTGAAGTCAATGCAAAGCCTCCATTTTCCATTAGCTTTCCGGAACACTACTGGATTTGCCAACCATGTAGAATGTAGTACCCCTCGGACCAAACCAGCTGCTTCCAACTTCTTGATCTATTCGGCAATGAACTGCTGCCTCTCCAAGGCATGCTTTCGTACTTTCTGCTTGACGGGTCCGGCATGTGGGCAGATGGCAAGGTGGTGCTCAATTACCTCCCTGGGAACACCGGGGATATCAGATGGTTGCCAAGCAAGCACATCGATATTCACCCACAGGAAGGCGATGAGCACGTTTTCCCATTTTTCATCGAGGGTGGTACTGATGGTGAAAGTACCATCAATGCCAGCCAGCCCTGCCGAGACCTTCTTCACTTGGCGTGCAGGAACCTTGGATCTCTTGCTATTGGAACACTCCGGCATGTCGTCGATGGGTGTCGTGCACTCGGAGGGGGCACGCTTCCCGGACTCATTGCTGGAGGTCCTACAATCCCTCTTCTTCTCTTTGTTTTCCTTGGCGGGAATTGCTGCCACCGTAGACTATGCTGCAACTGCGTACCGATACATCTTGTCCACATAGATAATTGCATCCTTCTCATCCAACGGGATAGTGAGGACTCCCAATAGCCAGGCATTTTCAGGGTGTTGTAAGCATAGTGAGATGCTGCCATGAACTTGGCCAGTGCTGGTCATCCAAGAATCCCATTGTACGGCAGGGGGAGATCAACCACATCAAACAGAATCTTCTCAGTCCGAAAGTTCAGCTCTCCCCCAATCATCAACAACAACGTGATCTTCCCCTTAGGATGACTCCTGCCGGGGTTAACTCCTTGAAACATGCCGGTGGCCTCTAGCTCCTCTTCTCCTATATGAAGCTTGCAGATAACTGCTGGGGAAATCAGATTCAACCCGGCCCCGCCGTCCACTAATATCTTTGTGACCTTGAGGTTGTGAATTGTTGGGGAGACCAACAACGACAAGCACCCTACCGCCGTAGTGCGGCAAAGGTGAGCCTCCTCATCAAAGATGATGGGCGTGCGAGACCACTTGAGCGGCTTCCGGGCCTCTGGCGCTGGCTCCACAACATTGACCTCTAATGCCCATCGCTTGAGTTGGTGATGAGAGGTGTGCAAAGATGCACCGCCACCAATTCATAGGGCGTCGGTGGCCTTCTGAAATTCCTGCTCACTAGTTTCCTCTTCATCCCCTCCATAACTGACATCATCACAGGTTCCCTTCTCTTGGCCCCTGGCAGGCTTTCCTTGGTTCCGAAAGGGCTTGCCGGGGTGATTTGCTTCACCGCTTCAGCCCTTACTACCAGTAGCATTCCGATCTTTCTCCTTCTCATGCTTAACATATTTTGTCCTCTGTCACTTGACGAGCTGCTCAACCTGATAATACTCCTGAAGGTCGTGGCCTTTGGTCCGATGGATCTTGTAGTATGACCCATCACCTTTCCCAGCTTTTTCCACGGTAGCGTCCTCCCGGCAGGCAGTGCACGCGACAACTTCCTTGTCGGGGCTCAGCCTTGGACTTCTTGCCGGTACTAGGTGTGCCCGAACCTTCCACAGTCATCACCGCCTTGTCTCTTGGCTTCTTACTACGCTTCTTGCCCTTCCTCTGACTGGTTGATTCATCCTCATCCTCTGAATCAACGTTGATGCAAACTTTCTCTCCAGGCAACTTCCTTCCTTCTTCCATCCGGGCACATTTATCCACTAGCGTATATAGTTCTTTCCCAGTCTTGTGCAACCGCACGTTCATTTTGGAACGAATGCGGCGTTTGCGCACATTAGACTGGAAAGCTTCTATAACGGCTGCCGGATGGATATTTGGAATGTTTCTCTGAACTTCATTGAATCTCTGCAAATACTTTCGGAGGGTTTCTCCTTCCTTCTGCTGGAGAAGCTGCATGTAGCCGGGCCTGCCGGGCTCTTGGTGGCCACCGTTGAATGCACCGATGATCTTGTGGCACAGGTCCGCCCATGACGAAATGCAGTTCTCCCACAGGAGCATCAGCCAAGAACTCACATTGGACTTGAGGGTGAATGGGAAGTAGTTGGCGAACACCTTCTCATCTCTTCCCCTGGCAGCCTAAAAAGCAATGGTGTAGATGGTCAGGAACTCTACCAGGTTCAGCCTTCCGTCATACTTCTCAGGTATCTCTGGCTTGAACTTGCTAACGGACAGCCAACGGATCTGCCGCAGCTCTCGTGTAAAGGCAGGGAAGCCAACCTCGAAGGGTAGGCACCCACTAACACCGAGTGCGGACTCGTCGACGCTGAGGCCGTCGCACCCGTCGTCCTAGCATGGATTGTTGCAGCGCCACTCGGTGCTGGCGTGCGTGTCCTCCCGTTGCCTGTCTTCCGGGATTTGACGTTGGCCTGGACGTGCTCGAGGCTTAGAAGAGGCAATCGAGACGTCGTCGGGGTCATGATTCTGCCGCGCCCTCGCCGGCTGCTATGGCGGGGACTGAACCATTTGGATGGCCCCCTTCGTACGGCTAGCGGCCCGGGCAGTGGTAGTCACTTGGGGATTTTGCCATGGGAAAGCTCGTCGTGAGCCCCCAGCTTCGGCGAAACTGAGCAGGCTCTAGATGGTGGTATGCCACTCATCCATCTGCTCGGCCGCTGGCGGGAACCTTAGTAACAACTGAGCTTGCGCCATGGCCTCCGTGGCCGTGCTTGGCATGGATGTCGATGACGTCGACCACACCACCACCTGGCCCCGGATGGTGCCTGTGGTGATAGCAACGGCGCCGTTCCCACGCTTCGGTGGGGCGACCACCGGGGTAGTGCGGTGGAACGACAGTGGTGCTTGAAAATCAGCGGCTCCGTTGAGTGCAGCGGCCTAATTAGCTCGTCCGGGAGGAGGCACGTGCGCCGCAGCCGCTCCCGTGATGGGGGAGACCAGAGGGCGATGGATCGTCCCAGATCGAACACCGTTGCTGCTGCTGTGCTGGTCGGCGGAAAGAGGGGGCGGAGATGGAGTGACCCCCTCGCCTGCTCCTTGCAGAGATTGACCGTTGAGACATTGCTGGTGTTGTTCTCCTCCGGCATCTCTAGCCCCTTGTCAGCCATGGGGGAGGCGGTAACAGTGCCACCTGCTCCAACCATGCCCTTAGCGGCGTCCTTGTCCCCGTGAGCTCCTGTGTCCCCCGCGGCGTTGGAGGCCACGGGCAAGGGAGCTTTCGATGTAGATGGATGGGCTGAGGTGCCAGATTTCTTCTTGGGCGCCATGGTCGATGGCGCCGTCGAGGATGAAAATGTCGATGAAGATGACACGTGGTATACCCTTTCAGGTTCGTGCAAGCGCCCCCCTACCTGCCGCGCCAAAGATGACGTGGAATTTCCATGGCCACATATGGGACCAGGTGGCCCCTTGTTGGTCTAGCAGGAGGACGGCGCGTTGCACATAGAGCATACCAGCGTACGACCGTGCGGCAGAGAGAACATAATCTATTTACCAAGGTCCGGGCTTCCGCGAGGCGTAAGATCCTACTCTTGCTTTAGTGGATTGATGGAAGAATGGATGTGGTGGTGCGTAGTACACTTGCCCAGCAAGGTTTGCTCGAGGCGACTCCATGTATGTGGTGGCTTGGGGTTGTCAACTTTTCAACCTTCTAACCCCTCCTACGAGTACCATCGGCCTCCTTTTATAGATTAAGGGGCCACCACAGTGGCAAAGTAATCATTATCCACTGATATGATAGCAAACAATGCTATCATACCTAACTCTGCGGGCTGACAGGGTGCATTAAATGCACTGCTTAGTGTCACATCACTTGGCGCTCGGCAAGGCCTGCTGGGCTATCTCACCATCTCACCTCCTGCTCTCTTGAAACGTCGCAGGACGGGTGTCATCTGTAGGCTTTAATATCGGAAATGGCTGCCATCTGTAGGCTTCCCGCACTGATTGACGACGTGGGTAATGCTTGAGCAGTTGCTAGGGCGGTTCTGCCCCCGCGGACCCCGGCAGGCTCTGCCGGGGAGCGTCGGCTGCTTGCTTTGGGTGGTGGCCATGCCCCTTGCCGGGCTCGCCTCCCCGGCAAGGGAGGCCCTTCACTTGTCGATACCTTGCTCCTCAGCCTCAATCCTTGGTCCATCTGAGCTGCATGTTGGATCTTTGATTCTCTTGGTTTTCCAATCTCCAAGTTAAGTTGGTGCTTCAATCTTGATCGTGTGCCTATCCACGCTTGGTTAGCAGACCCAGGGTTTGTTGCACCGACACCATGTGCCTTACATATTGTTTCCTAAATGGTTCATTAGGACACACCATTTGGTTTCACTATGTAATTAGAAACATTTAATCACCGATCCCACATATGCGAAAGAATTTATTGTGTGCTGCATCGCATACGATTACATTTGGCAAGGCCTCTACATCATGGCTCCCTATCCCTGACGGTTTCTGGGTCGTGTGGGAGGGACACCCCACCGTAGTCACTCACATGGCGACGGTTCAAAATGCCATTGCGGAAAGGGGTTAAAAACCATGTTTATAGCACCTCGCTGTACCAATGAATATCAAATAGCCTCTTTACACCAGCAAGTTTGAAATCATAATTGAGTTATCACTGAAGAGACAAATCTTTCCAAATATCAGCCGGCTTATGATGCATATAATCAGAAGATGCATACACCTGCGTACAAAGTGATGGACTTAATTTCGCTGATCCGTAAGCACACTTTCGCCCCTAATATTGACCAGTCCAATCTGGTTGACGACGAAGCTAAATTCTTTGCCGTGCGTGGCTTTGACTGGTCCAAACCAAACTTCCAGACGGCGGAGGAGGAAGAAGAACCGGAAAGGGATGAACTGGAGGCCTCCCATCAGCAAGATCAAGAAGAGTGAACCGCCAGGCGGTTTAAACACTTAAGTATGACAAAACACTTGACCTCATGTTGTCTGATGGAGCTATGTAATACGGCAGTTAAAACATGAATTGGTCGTGTGTAACACCCTCGATGCGACAATAGCTCCCACGTGTCGAGGCACGACTTAGAGGCATAATCACATTGAAGGCAATGTCGCAAGTTAGGCAATCTTCACAACATCCCATGTAATATAATTAATAAAAGGGGAGATAACATAGTTGGCTTACACTCGCCACGTCAATCAAGTACATAAATAGCATTACATCAACAAAACACTCATGGCCCGACTACGGCGCCAAAATAAAAGATAACCCAACAAGCGACACGGTCCTGATCACCCCCAAACTGGGCACCACTACTGATCATCAGGGAAAGACACGTAGTATCGTTGAGAGTCCACGTCGAACTCCCACTTGAGCTCGAGCGCGTAACCTGGAGCGGAATCATCAGGCCCTACATCTGGTTTGGAAGTAATCTGTGAGCCACAGGGACTCAACAATCTCACACCCTCGCGATCAAGACTATTTAAGCTTAATAGGTAAGGCAAGGTAAAATATGGGGAGCTGCAGCAAGCGACTAGCATATATGGTGGCTAACCTATTCGCAAAAGAGAGCGAGAAGAGGAGGCAAAGCGTGAGCGAGAAACTAGAGAGCAACCTGCGCAAACATTACTCCAGCACCGTGTCCACTTCCCGGACTCCACCGAGAAGAGTCCATCACGGTAACTCACACTATTGATTCATTTTAATTAAGTTAAGGTTCAAGTTATCTACAACCGGACATTAACAAAATCCCATCTGCCCATAACCGCGGGCATGGCTTTCGAAAGTTCAAATCCCTGCAGGGGAGTCCCAACTTAGCCCATGACAAGCTCTCACGGTCAACGAAGGAATAGACCTCCTCCCGAGACGTTCCGATCAGACTCGGTACCTCGGTTCTTCAAGACACTTCGACAGGTTAAAACAAATCCAGCAACACCGCCCGAATGTAGGGCAACCCAGAATTGCCCCTGGTAGCCACCGGCGGCTGACGAGGTGGACCAACACTCAGAGGAGCACTGGCCCGGGGGGGGGGTTAAAATAAGATGACCCTCGGGCTCCGGAAACCCAAGGGAAAAAGAGGCTAGGTGGAAAATGGTAAGATCAAGGTTGGGCATTGCTGGAAAAGCTTTAAACAAGGCGAACTATCAAGGGGTTCCCATTATCACCCAACCGCGTAAGGAACGCAAAATCCGGGAACATAACACCGATACGACGGAAACTAAGGCGGCAAGAGTGGAACAAAACACTATGGCGAGAGGCCGAGCCTTCCACCCTTTACCAAGTATATAGATGCATTAAGATAACATGGCAATATAATGATATCCCAACAAGTAAATAATGTTCCAACAAGGAACGGTCTCCAATCTTCACCTGCAACTAGCAACGCTATAAGAGGGGCTGAGCAAAGCGGTAACATAGCCAAACAACGGTTTGCTAGGACATGGTGGGTTAGAGGTTTGACATGGCAATTTGGGAGGCTTGAAAGCAAGTGGTAGGTATCGTAGCATAGGCATAGCAAAAGAGCGAGCATCTAGCAAAGCAAAGATAGTAGTGATTTCGAGGGTATGATCATCTTGCCTGCAAAGTTGTCAGAGTTGACTGGATCCTTGAAAGCAAACTCAACGGGATCCTTGTTAGCAAACTCGTCTCCTGGATCTACCCAAACAAGACAAACAAGCAACAAGGACACAATCAACCACGTGCAAACTCAAACAACATGATGCAAAGATGATATGCTATGCGGGATGCGATGCGGGATGCATATGCAAGATGTGACAAGGAATGCTTGAACCTGGCCTCAACATGGAAAGACAAGTGTGCCACTGGAAATATGAGATGAAATCGCTTGAAAACGATATAAAGAACGCCGGAATCGGAGTTACGGTTTGGAAATGGCAAGCAATTCAAATATGACCACGTTCTGCGATTTATAGATGGTAGCCATCTAAATGCAACAAGATGAACATTCTACAGCACTCAAACATGGCATCAAAATAAATGGCAGGGAATAATTCATGATGCTTAACAAAAGTCTAGCACTGAGCTACAGCCAAATCATCCATTAACAGGTTCAAACAAGCATGGCAAAAATGCAATTGACAAACAGATTCCAGACTTAGTGAAATTAACGCTTGTCTGGAATTTCAGATCAGATAGCACTCTTCAGAGCATGAAAACCATATGCTACAGGACCTGAACATGGCAAAGTAAATCATGGCATAGAGCTACTCAAAGAGCTTAACAAAAGTCCCTTAGTGACCTTGAGTCAAAAGGGATCAGAAAATACAATTGTAAGCATGTGAACATGGCAAAAACATAATCAGCTTTCAGACAGTGAAAACTGGAGCATGCTGAAACAGATATCAAGTAGGCATGTTTACGAGCTCGATGCACTCACTACAGAGCATGTCATGATAATCTAAGCATACACCCATCAAGAACACACAAAATACAAGCTATACATGGCAAGAACAATAGCATGGCATCCACGGATCAACTACAACATCGTCGGCAAAATTGCTAACAAGTAGACAATCTGCCCAGATTCACGAAATGACAAAAGTAGAGCTCGATTGACTCAAGCTAGGTTGCTCCATAATTGCAAACAAAGGCATGGGTGCTTAGAGCACTACAATATTAACAAAACATCCTTACTGATCATCCTAAAAAGAGGCACGGATCACTAGGAAACAACATGAACATATGGCCATATGAGATAAACAGCTCAAGCACTTAGTGGAAATGCTAAGTCCCTGGAATCAGCATTACCAAGTGCCTCACTTTGCAAGCTTGTGCTAGTCACCACACACATCACAAAAATACATGGGTTGCACCTCAGGAAATATGGCAAAACCCTTAACAAAACATATGTAGAGCTCATGGGCATATCATGCACACAATAATCATGGCACAAATGACAAATATCTAAATGAAGCAGCAAATCTGACAATTATCTCAAGTAGCACTCTTCTAATGGCATTTCGGGCATCAAGATGAACTCAAATGAAAATGATGCAATGAGATGAAATGATGTACTCTCTGAGGCGAACATTTTGATATGCTATATTCCCAAAACGGAGTTACGGATGAGGAGTTACGACATGATGAACATGAGCAAATAATCTGCAGACTTAGGAGAAAAAAGGTCAACCCTAGGGTTTGGAATCCAGATCTGAGATCCGGGGCACGTTTCCCGAGGTTCGCCGGAGAAGTCATCGGCGGGCTTGCCGGGGCAGTGGATGGCAGCGGGCGGAGCTCACCGGAGCCGGCGTGGCCGGTGGAGAGGCGGCGGGGCGCGGGCGGTTGCTGGGGCCGGCGTGGCGGCGGGGCGAGGCCGGGAGGGTCGGCGCTGGGTCGCGCGGGAGGGAGACGAAGGCGTTACATCATGCCATCGTGCATGTTTTCTATTTTCCGTAACACGGATGATCCACTGGTTTAAAAAACCACTCTTTGTATGATAGTCATTGACTTATGCAGATTCGAATTATTATGATCCTACACACAAAGAAAACACAAGGGCCCCGGCGGCTTACCACCGGGCGGGTCATGATACCCAATGGAAGCCGCTGGGGATGAATAGTCCATAACCAGGGCCAGTCTGATAACTGTTAAGGAAAACAACATACCAGTGATATATACTAAAACTGCCGGCTTATCAACTTCATGCAATTTAGAGATGTTAGAGCTATAACTTCAACCATGGTATTGATTACGCTTTGGCGATTTAGAGTCTGTCCTCCTGACGGGTTGTATAAACCCAAATCGTGCTTCCAATGTGAGCCGCAAACAGGGCAGCTGGGCGCGACTTATAAAAAACCGAAAAGCAGCGAAAAAAGTCAAGTACGAATAAGAAATCAAAAGAAATTCAAGGCTTTTGTAGACTGTCAAATTAAAGTGTCTTCTTCAATGAAACTAGCCGGAGCCACTAGATTGTTCGTGCTACCGTGATCCTAACTCACAGTGTGCCCAATCGACATTTGAAACCTAGATAACTCTGGTCTTGCTCAAAGACTTATGAGGAGTACGCAGGGCCAGAGTAATAGTATCATGGGCCGATTTATCCAAGTTTCTAGGAAGGCGGCTTATGAAGCCTGGATCCATCTGACTCTGTAAACCATACTCTCACATGACAAGCCGCCGTTTGAACCTTAATCGAGCTCAGATCTTGGTCGAATACACCGTAAAGACTGATCATTAAGAGTTCGGTGGGTCAATCTGGATGACCTGATGGAGTTGAAGTAGCTGGTGTTATAGGTACGACGACCCGCTCAGGGTTTGTTCTCTTTGGTCGAATACGCCTATGTTTGAACAAACCTGGTCAAGAGGGTAGTAATGCTACATTTTCTTTGGTTGAATATGCCTATGTTTGAACAGGAAGCCCCTAAGTGACATACTTACAAGCGTGGCGTTGAGCCGATCAAAAGGGTACCGACAACTATGTTCTCTTTGGTGAATACACCTATGTTTCAACAAGAAGACCCCAAGTGGCCATATAAACTTTTGGCCTTGCGCCGATCAAGAGGGTACCGAGAGCTATGCTCGATGAGCAGGAAGCCCCCAAGTGATCACGTGAACTTTGGCATTGCGCCGATCAAGAGGGTACCGACAGCTATACTCGATGAGCAGGAAGCCCCCAAGTGATCATATAAGTTTTGGCATTGCGTCGATCAAGAGGGTACTGACAGCTACACTCGATGAGCAGGAAGCCCCCAAATGATCATCAGGGACCTATGTTTGAGTTGTGCCGTGCATCCATCTCTCTTTGGTCCTTGAAATTGTGGGCCTCAAGCCTCTTAAATGATGATAAAGACTCAGCTTTGAAAAGTGAAATGACAGAGGCCCTGAATTGTCAAGGATGCCGGGTTTATTATACTACTTATAATATATACATCCGATAACCATGTACATCATGAGAGTCGGAGGCTCCAGTATAGTAGGGCCAAAGATGAGTAATGTTCCACGGCCGACGGGTCTCCTCCTCTGATGTGCGTCAGTCCTTGTTGTCTCGAACGTCGATATGGTAGTATGACCCATTATGTAAGTTCTTGCTGACCACAAAAGGTCCTTCCCATGGTGGTGATAACTTGTGCATATCTGCTTGATCTTGGATGAGCCAGAGCACTAAGTCTCTTTCTTGAAATGTTCTCGTTTTGACCCGGTGGCTCTGATAATGCCGTAGGTCTTGCTAGTAAATCGCCGAATGAGCCGCCGCGAGGTCACGCTCCTCATCCAATAAGTCAAGTGCGTCTTGACGCGCCTTTTCATTCTCAGCCTCAACATAAGCCACCACCTGGGGGGAATCATGACGGATGTCACTAGGGACAACCGCCTCTGCCCCATAAACCATGAAGAAAGGTGTGTAACCCGTAGATCTGTTGGGGGTCATTTTGATGCTCCATAACACTAAGGGTAACTCCTCCACCCGACAACCCAGCGTTCTCTATAAAGGAACCATAAGCCGGGGCTTGATACCTCACAGAATCTCCTGATTTGCTTGTTTTGCCTGTCCATGGGAGTGAGGGTGAGCTACAGAGGAAACATCAACCCGGATATGCTCCCGTAGGCAAAATTCTTCCATAGCACCTTTAGAAAGATTAGTGCCATTATCTGTTATGATGTTGTGCGGATAGCCAAAACCGAAGATCACCTTCTTCATGAATTGAACCGCCGGTGCCGCATCACATTTACTAACCTACTCTGCTTCAACCCACTTAGTGAACTTATCAACCACCACCAATAGGTGGGTCTTCTTATCCTTGGACCTTTTGAAAGGCCCAAACATATCAAGCCCCCAAGTTGCAAACGGCCAAGTAATTGGAATCATCCGCAATTCTTGAGACGACACATGAGCTCGTCGTGCAAATTTCTGACCACCGTCACATCTGCTTACCAAATCCTCAGCATCAGCATGAGCCGTTAACTAATAAAACCCATGACGGAAAGCCTTGGCTACCAGAGATTTAGAGCTGGCGTGATGACCACAATCTCCTTTGTGGATTTCTCATAAAATCTCACATCCTTCTTCAGGAGAGACGCAACATTGAAATGCTCCTGTAACGCTGCGATGGTGCAGCTCTCCATTGACAATCATCATTGACTTAGACCGCCGGGTTATCTGTCTTGCCAAGACCTCATCTTATGGTAACTCACCCCGGGTCATGTAAGCCAAATACGGAACCGTACAATCAGGAATAGCATGGAGAGCCGCCACCAATTGTGCTTCCGGGTCAGGAACAGCAAGGTCCTCCTCTGTAGGCACTTTCACAGACGGGTTAAGCAGAATATCCAAAAATGTATTGGGTGGCATCGGCTTACGCTGAGATCCTAGCCGGCTTAAGGTATTAGCCGCCTTGTTCTTCCGGCGATCAATATGTTTAACTTGGTAACCCTTGAAATGACCTAGAATGGCATCAACCTCCCGGCGATAAGCCACCATAAGAGGATCCTTGGAATCCCAAGTGCCAGAAACTTGCTGAGCCACCAGATCTAAATCGCCAAACACCTCACCCGGCTTCAGCTCATCTCCTTAGCCATTCGAAGACCATGGAGTAAGGCCTCATACTTTGCTGCATTGTTAGTACAGGGAACATTAACCGGAGAACATAGGAAAACTTGACACCTCATGGGGAAGTCAAAACAACTCCAGCCCCCGAGCCCTCCAGCTGTCTGGATCTATTAAAGTGAAGAGTCCAATATGTGTTATCCAACTTTTCTGCATGCGCCTTCAACTCTGTTCAATCATTGATGAAATCCACCAGTGCTTTGGACTTGATGGTCGTGCGTGGTACATACTTTAAACCATGAGGACCGAGCTCAATGGCCCATTTAGCAACCCGGCCTGTGGCTTCTCTGTTTTGAATGATATCTCCTAAAGGCGCAAAACTTACCACAGTGATATGATGACCTTGAAAATATTGCTTATGTTTCCGGCTTGCCATAAAAAACCCATATACAAGCTTTTGCTAGTGTGGATATCTCTGTTTGGACTCGATAAGCACCTCACTGATATAATAAACCGGCTGTTGAACTAGATATTCTTTGCCTGCCTCCTTACTTTCCACCACAATGGCTACACTGACGGCCCGGCTATTAGCAGCCACATATAACAACAAAGGCTCTATCAATAGGGGTAGCAAGCACGGGCGGCTCAACCAACTGTTTCTTCAGATCCTCAAACGCCTGATCAGTAGCATCACTCAAACAAAGTGATCCGTCTTTTTCATCATCTGGTAAAGGGGAATAGCCTTCTCACCCAGCCAGCTTATGAACCGACTCAAAGCCGCAATATGACCCGCCAGTCGCTAAACATCATTGACACACCCCAGTTTAGCCAAAGACGTAATGTCTTTGATCTTCTCCGTGTTAGCTTCAATGCTTCTGTTAGAAACCAGAAATCCCAAGAGCTTGCCTTCTGGCACACCAAAGACACATTTGGCCGGGTTAAGCATCATCTTGTAGACCCAGAGATTGTCAAATGTCTCTTTCAAATCCTCAATCAAGGTCTCTTTCTCTCTTGACTTCACCACAATCTCATCTACATAAGCATGGACATTGCACCCAATCTGATTGTGAAGGCAATATTGTACACACCGTTGATAAGTCGCCTGGGCGCTCTTAAGCCCAAAAGGCATAGCCACATAGCAGAAGGCTCCAAATGGAGTAATGAAAGCTGTCTTCTCTTGGTCCTTAACTGCCATCTTGATCTGATGATAACTAGAATAAGCAACCAAAAAACTCAAACGCTCACCACCCTCCGTAGCATCAATGATTTGATCAATACAAGGGAGAGCCAACGGATCAGCCGGACAAGCCTTATTTAAGTCCGTGTAATCCACACACATTCACCAAGTGCCGTTCTTTTTGTGTACCAGAATTGGTTTAGCCAACCACTCAGGATGAAAACTTCAATGATAAACCCGGCCGCCAAAAGCCGGGACACTTCCTCACCAATGGCCTTGTGCCTCTACTCGTTAAACCGGCGAAGAAATTGCTTGAACGGTTTAAACTTTGGATCAATATTAAGAGTGTACTCAGCAAGTTCCCTCGGTACACCCGACATGTCTGAAGGCTTCCATGCAAAGATGTCCCGATTCTCACGGATGAACTCGATGAGCGCGCTTTCCTATTTTGGATCCAGATTAGCGCTTATGCTGAACTACTTAGATGAGTCGCCAGGGACGAAATCAACCATCTTAGTATCATCCGTCGATTTAAATTTTAGCGAAGGATCATGCTGAGTGGTTGGTTTCTTCAAGGATGTCATGTCCGCCGGGTCAACATTGTCTTTGTAAAATTCAGCTCCTCCGTTGCACAAACTGACTCAGCATAAGCCGCATCTCCTTCCTCACATTCCAAGGCCACCTTGCGAATCCCATGCACTATGATGGTGCCCTTATAACCCGGCATTTTAAGCTGCAAGTAGACTAACAGGGCCTTGCCATGAACTTAGCATAAGCCGGCCGTCCGAACAGAGCGTGATAAGGGCTTTTGATTTTGACTACTTCGAAGTTTAATGTCTCAGACCTGGAATCATGCTCATCTCCAAAGGCAGCTTCTAATGATATGGCTGACTTACCTGGCACGACACCATGGAAGACAGTGCTGGATGGCTTAAGATTCTTATCTGTGAGTCCCATGCGACGGAAGGTTTCATAATAAATAATGTTAATGCTGCTGCCTCCATCCATGAGCACCTTAGTAAACTTATAACCCCCAACTTGAGGCGCCACTACCAAAGCCAAATGACCCGGATTATCGACCTGGAGTGGATGATCCTCTCGACTCCATACAATAGGCTGCTCTGACCATCGTAGATAACATGGGACCACCGGCTCAACAGTGTTCACAGCTATCTTGTGAAGCTTCTGATCCCGTTTACACAAACTGGTGGTGAAGACGTGGTACTGCCCACTATTCAATTGTTTTGGATTGTTCTGATAACCGGACTTCTACTGTTGTTGATTCCCCTGACTATTCTGCTGATTGTAACCACCCTGGTTACCGTGACCTTGAAACCCATAACTTGAACCGCCGCCTCCATGACCCGAACCGTGAGAGTCGGACCCTGATCCGCCATTTGGGCCATGGTGGCGCTGGATGGATTCCTGAAAGCTTCTCATTATGCTGCAATCCTTCCACGAATGAGTAGCCGGCTTACGATCGATTCCGTGTTTTGGACACGACTAGTCTAACATTGCTTCAAGGTAGAATCCTGCCCTCGGAGCCGGCGGCCCTTGCGGTCCCCTACGGTGCTGGTTATCATTGCGTGCACCTGTGTTAGCCACAAAGTCATCAGCTTTGTATTTACCGTTGCCACCCTGACTGGTAGAGTTGTACTGTTGTCCCTTCATGCCATTACTCTTCTTTCCCTTTCCCGACCTTTCGTCCTCTGAATCAAGGTCCTTGGTACCATCAGTGTCAGCATACTTAAATAGAGGCGCCATCAGCTCCCCATGTCGTTGCAATGATGCTTGAGCCGCCCAAGCTTCTAGTTGAGTGGAATGAACCGACAATTTTTCTCCAACATCAGAACCGCCGAGCCAATGTTGATATTATCTGAAGAATGTATGATAGTTGAGACCCGGCGCACCCAGCTGGTTATTACCTCGCCTTCAGCCTGAACGCAAGAAACAAATCCACAATCGACATAGGCTGCTTGCACGTGTCTTTGAAATTCTGTATAAACCGGGCCTTCAGCTCCGCCCATGACCCGATGGAATTAGCCGGCAATCCCTTCAACCAGGTATGAGTCGTCCCTTCTAACATCATGGTGTAGTACTTGGCGTAAGCAGCTGCACTAACATCCAGCATCTCCATGGCCATCTCGTAAATATCCGCACGCCTCAAGGGGTTGATCGGCTGTGTAATTAGGCACCTTACGAGGCCCTTTGAAGTCCTTGGGCAGACACTCGTTTCGTATAGCTGTCGTTAGACATGGAACGCCAAAAGCCTTGGAAGTCACACCTTCCTGAATTGAAGCTGTCGGGTAAACTGGCGCATGCTGATGAGCCGCCAGTTGAGCCGCCAACTCAGCCTCCCGACATGCTCAGGCCTGGTCCACCAAATCTTGTGCGTTAGCTCCATTGTGTGCCGGGTCATGAGGTTGGTTACGGTGTCATTCAGTACTTGAGACCGCTAGCGACTCAATTTGCTTGCTGTAGCTCCGGCTTGGAGGAGGGGTCTCATGAATTCGGTCACGACTATAAGAGTAAGCCTGCTGCTACACCACAGCTGTTTGAAGAAGCTCCCTGGCCCTTCGTGTTACAACCGCCGCTAGGGTTTCACCCCCGTCAGGCAGAGCCGCCAATCGTGTAGCTGCAGCAATCATGTTGTCAAGAGGGGTGGAGTAATGACCCGGCGGTGTCATCACACGCTGAGGCGGAGTGCTGTTCATATGTAGCTGGCCGGGTAGTTCAACTATCCGGTTTACCACCGTCGGGTTACTGGCCCCAGCTCTAGCGGTGTTGAAGAGGTCCCTTGACTCGTAAACCAAGGGAAAACGACTCTGGTTCTTCCTCCTCAAGACTTCGTGTGAGGCATTCTGATCTACCCTAAGCCAATATGAATGAGCTTGAATCCGCTTTGCTCGGGCGTCCAAAACGGCTTGTTCTGCGGCCATCCTACCGTTCTCTGCCGCTAAGTCTGCCTTAGCTTGCGCTATTCCATCACGTAATTTATCCACTTCTACCTTCTGTTGCTCCTGGTTTTTCGGGGTTACCTCAACCTCCATCAGAGTCGCTAGAGCATCGAGTAGATCTGTTAAGACTTGAGCCGATGGGCGAGCTGAACCGCCAGCCCCAGCTGCTGTGACCGTAGCTGCACCAGAAGTTATAGCCGCGGCAGCTGTCGAGCCAAGAATCGGCTGTGTGCCAGCCATGAGGATCGCCACCCTATTTGGCGGCTCACTGGGGTCCGGAATATTGTCGCCATCGGAACAGCCCCCAAGCCTTCCATCTTGTACCTGATACATTGAATTGGTCTCTCCTGTGGACTCCTCATCAGAGCAGATTTCTGTCTCATCACCAGAGACAGAGCCTTCCAACTCAGCCCCATGGGTGAACCCTACGAAGACATTCCTTACGGATGGCTGAGCTAGGGCGGGTCGTGCACGCTGAGCCGTCTCGATGATGTCAGTGCGGATGTCTGGCTCAGGGCCCGGCTCGTCAATCTTGCCGATGAAGACGTGGATTCCGCCGAAGCGGACCCGGTACCCGTACTCAATTGAGCCGAGCTCGGGGCCCCAGCCTACATCGTCGATGTAGAGCTTGCCGCGACGACTCTTGGTCATCCGGCCCACAACGTATCCCTTAAGCCCTTCAGAGCTTCCCTTTAAGAACTCGAAACCACCGTGCGCTGGCCCCACGATGGGCGCCAACTGTGGTGGAAGTGTGACGGCAGATGTCCTCATAGAAGGACTTAGTTGTAGAGCCATTGCGATGAGGTTAGCTTAAAGGTGTTAAAACGGGACAAAGGACATGAGGATTTATGCTGGCTCAGCCCCTTGGGGTGAAGGTAAAGGCCTACTCCAGTCAAGGCGGTATTGCTAGGGTTTCAATTACCAGGGAGCGAATATGCTCTTCCTGGCTCTCGACTTGATGTTTCTTGCCCTAAGCTGATGCCGGGTCGTCCCCTTATATACACGGGTTGACGCCCTGCGGCCTACAGAGTCCCGACCGTCTCATACAACATGTCCGGCTTGGTGACATATCTTACATGCCTTGTATTACAAGTCTACACGTACATGGCGGTTTATACTTACGGGCATTAAGCCATCTCTGGGTTGGGCCTCTTACAAGCCTATTTGTGAACCGCCATCTTGTATATTCTTGGGGTTCATATAGATGAACCGCCATTGTGGTTGACCCGACCCCTCCCGGGCGGGTTATATCTGGTAGTGATATCCCCAACAGCAGCGATACTTTTGCAAAAGAATTGATCCGTGTAAAACGTGTCGGTGTCTTGGGAATGGGGGTACCTAGACTTGCCTGCCTGCGTCCCATGGCGTGGCTCTGTCGATGGCTCGATACGGCCCATTTTCAGCATCAACAACCCAAGACCCTCGCGAGGGGCCAAGCCTCACGAGGCGGACGACGCCAAGACCTCCCTAGGGGGCGGCCTCACGTGCCTGGCTCCCAAGGAGAAGAGATATCTATATAAGGTGCACCTCGCGAGGTTCGCATGACGTGAGCCATGATGAACAAGGCCAGTCGAGCGCCAGCGGGCGCAGAGTACCCGTTTCCTCTTTGGTGCTAAGGAGGAAAACGCATGCGCGGGGTCCCGAGGAATCAAACAAAGTTTTCCGTATCGGTGCAACAAGACCAAGACCACCAGGACTACAAGATAAAGGTCATCGTGGAGCTCACTGCGGCGTCACCACCAGAGGCTTTTGCAGGCGAAGTCCGCTTTTGTCAGGATAACTTGTACTAGTTGTCCCCCTTCGAATTTTGCTGTTGCGGGATCCCCTCCCGCCTATATTTGGGAAGAGGACCAAGGCCACTATAAATAGGAGTTAGCCACCACCATAGAGGGGGACGGATCATTCAGTTCATCCTCTCACCCACCAGCTCACCGAGCTCAAGAACACCTCACTTCCTGAGGCCATTCTACCACTGTACTAGTTCATCCTCAGCCCCTCGAGGCAATCCACCCCAAAGCTAGAGTAGGGTATTACACCGCAAGGTGGCCCGAACCAGGATAAATGTTTGTGTCTCTTGGCCCTTGGATTTTTCGAGCTAGGCCTAGGAATCATTAAGCGGGCAGACTAGGGAGGACGAGTTCTTCGCGCGCACCCAGAGTTTGAAGCTATCAAGGGTCTGTGGAACCCTATATCCGAAATTTGGCACGCTAGGTAGGGGTGCGTCGAAGCTCCGCCTCTCCGTCCGCTCCATCTTTTTCTCTCAGCTCCCATGGTGGGCGTCGTGATACTTCTCCATCATATCTATAATTTTTTATTGTTCCATGCCAATATTATACAACTTTCATATACTTTTGGCAACTTTTTATACTATTTTTGGGACTAACATATTGATCCAGTGCCCAGTGCCAGTTCCTGTTTGTTGCATGTTTTTGTTTCATAGAAAATCCATATTAAACGGAGTCCAAACGGGATAAAAGCTGACGGAGATTTTTTTGGAATATATGTGATTTTTGGGAAGAAGAATCAACGCGAGACGATGACCGAAGGGGCCACGAGGCAGGGGCGCGCCCAGGGGGTCAGGCGTGCCCTATGCCCTCGAGGCCTCGCTATAAGGTGGTTGGTGCCCTTCTTTCGCCGCAAGAAAGCTAATATCTGGATAGAGATCGTATCCAAAATTCAGCCCAATCGGAGTTACGGATCTCCGAGAATTTAAGAAATGGTGAAAGGGTAGAATCAGCCAAAGCAGAAACAGAGAGAGACAGAGAGACCGATCCAATCTCGGAGGGGCTCTCGCCCGTCCCATACCATGGAGGCCATGCACCATAGGGGACACCCTTCTCCCATATAGGGAGAAGGACAAGGAAGAAGAATAATAAGGGGGGCTCTCTCCCCCTCGCTTCCGGTGGCACCAGAGTGCCACCGGGGCCATCATCGTTACCACAATCTTCATCAACAACTTCACCGCCATCATCACCAACTCTTCCCCCCTATATGCAGCGGTGTAAATCCTCTTTTACCCGCTGTAATCTCTACTTAAACATGGTGCTCAACACTATATATTATTTCCCAATGATGTATGGCTATCCTATGATGATTGAGTAGACCCGTTTTGTCCTATGGGTTAATTGATGATTGTGATTGGTTTGAGTTGCATGTTTTATTATTGGTGCTGTCCTATGGTGCTCTCTGTGTCGCGCAAGCGTGAGGGATCCCTGCTGTAGGGTTTGCAATATGTTCATGATTTGGTTATGGTGGGTGGCATGAGTGATAGAAACATAGACCCAAGTAAGTAGGTTGTTTGCATATGGGAATAAAGAGGACTTGATGCCTTATAATGCTATGGTTGGGCTTTACCTTAATGATCTTTAGTAGTTGTGGATGCTTGCTAGAGTTCCAATCATAAGTGCATATGATCCAAGAAGATAAAGTATGTTAGCTTATGCCTCTCCCTCAAACAAAATGCTCTCTACTAAACCCAACTTGGTTGTGTCTTTATCTAAACAGCCCCTACTTTTGGTTTACGTGCTCTTTATTATCTTGCAAACCTATCCAATAACACCTACAAACTACTTCTAGTTTCATACTTGTTCTAGGTAAAGCGAACGTTAAGCGTGCGTAGAGTTGTATGGGTGGTCGATAGAACATGAGGGAATATTTGTTCTACCTTTAGCTCCTCGTTGGGTTCGACACTCTTACTTATTGAAAGAGGCTACAATTGATGCCCTATAATTGTGGGTTATCAAGACCTTTTTCTGGCGCCGTTGCTGGGGAGTTATAGCGTGGGGTGAATATTCTCGTGTGTGCTTGTTTGCTTTATCACTAATTAGTTTTTATTTTTTGCTCTTGTTTTCTATCTTTAGTTATGGGTTGGAAATGCAAAATACCAAAAAAATTAGTTGTACCTACTACACCAATGGTTGAAGAACCACTCAAAATCTATGACACTCCTGAATCTTTCTACTTGGATCATCTTCGATCCCTATGTGCTCGGGATGAAACCCCAACTAGCTTAGTTGAGGGCAAATCTTTAGATGAGCATGCTTGTTATGTGCAACACCGCTTATCTCAAAAAGGGTAACTATTATGGGATCAAATTTATATGTTGCATTGGTATACTCGGGAACTATGCTTGAGATGTGACTATACTAGTAGCTCTAGGATGAAGGCTCCACACCTTCCCTTTTCATGCAAATTTAGTGATGATAAAACCTTGGCTTCTTATGCTAATGTTATATATGATTATTATGATGTGGAACAAATAGAAGAATTTGTTGCTTTTATGGGTGCTTATAAAATTGAATCTTTGTTTAAAGAGTGTGAAAATCTTAATGATGTTGTTTACAGACCTGAAAATTTTGCGATACTTAAATATTGCTATGAGAATTATGAATTGAATTCCGATATTGATGATTTTATTGAGAGAGTCTCCACTGTCCAAGAAGAGATTAATATTTTGCAGGAGTCTATGGAAGAAGGAATTGATGAAACTATGTGCTCATTAGATGAAAAAGATGATGAGGAGAGCGAATAACAAAAGGAGGAAGAGCGGTTTAGCTACCCGTGCCCGCCTTCCAATGAGAGTAACTCTTCAACTCATACATTGTTTAATTTCCGTTCATGCTTACCGGAGGATGAATGCTATGATGATTGTTATGATCCCGTTGATTCTTTTGAAATATCCCTTTTTGATGATGCTTGCTATGCTTGTGGCCAAGATGCCAATATGAATTATGCTTATGGAGATGAACTTGCTATAGTTCCTTATGTTAAACATGAAATTGTTGCTATTGCACCCATGCTTGATAGTCCTATTATCTTTTTGAATTCTCCCGACTACACTATATCGGAGAAGTTTGCACTTATTAAGGATTATATTGATGGGTTACCTTTTACCGTTGCATATGGTGGTTTTGATGAATATAATATGCATGTGCTTGTTGATCCTACTTATAATTATTATGAGAGAGGAACTATATCTCCACCTCTCTATGTTTCCAACATGATAAAATTGCAAGAAACTGTTTATACTATGCATTGGCCTTTACTTTGTGTGCATGAATTGTTCTTGTATGACATGCTGATGCATAGGAATAGAGTTAGACTTCGTCATTACATGATATATCTTACTTTGTGCTCACTACTAAATTACAAATCATTGTTAATTAAAATTGGCTTTGATATACCTTGGGATCCGGGTGGATCCATTACTTGAGCACTGTATGCCTAGCTTAATGGCTTTAAAGAAAGCACTGCCAGGGAGACAACCCGGAAGTTTTAGAGAGTCATTTATTTCTGTTGAGTGCTTTCATATAGTTTAAAAACAAAAAAAATAAAGAGGGGAACCCAAAACTTTTCAAAAAGGAAAGTGAAAGTGACAGAGACAAGCATTGTTGAAGTGGGGGAGCTCCTTGAACTTTGTTCATGCTCACGGAAACTTTGTGAATCTTGATTACATAAAATTTTCAACAAAAACAATTATCCCCTTGAACAATTCCATCATATTATAAAAATAATGTGCCAAGGTTTGCCTTTAGGATGTTTTAGATTACTTGTTGGTTTGTGCGGTGCAGGACAGAAACTTTGGCTGTAGTGCGTGATTTACATTTTTTACTGGAATGTCAAACGGTTCAGAAACATTTTTCCCTGTATTTCTATAATTTTTTTTTGTTTTTCCTAATTTTGGTAGAATTTTTGGAGTAACATAAGTATCGTGAATATTCAGATTACTAGAGACTGTCCTGTTTAAGACATATTCTGTTTTTGATGCATAGTTTGCTTGTTTTGATGAAACTATCGATTCCTATCGGTAGATTAAGCCAGGGAAAAGTTAATTACAGTAGCTATAATGCAAAAACAAAATATGAATTGGTTTGCAACAATACTTAGAGTAGTGATTTGCTTTATTATACTAATGGATCTTACCGAGCTTTCTGTTGAGTTTTGTGTGGATAAAGTGTTCGAAGATCGAGGATGTCTCGATGTGAGGAGAAGAAGGAGACGCAAGAGCTCAAGCTTGGGGATGCTCAAGGCACCCCAAGTCAATATTCAAGGAGACTCAAGCATCTAAGCTTGGGGATGCCCCGGAAGGCATCCCATCTTTCTTCAACAAGTATTGGTATGTTTTCGGATTCGTTTCGTTCATGCGATATGTGCAAATCTTGGAGCGTCTTTTGCATTTAGTTTTCACTTTTCTTTTTTGCACCATGCTGGTATGAGATAGTCCTTGATTGATTTATATAATGCTCATTGCAATTCACTTATATCTTTTGGGTATGGCTTTATAGAATGCTTCATGTGCTTCGCTTATATCATTTGAGGTTTGGATTGGCTGTTTCTCTTCACAAGAAAACAGCCATTTGTAGAATGCTCTTTTGCTTCACTTATATTTGTTAGAGCGTGGGCATATCTTTCGTAGAAGGAATTAAACTCTCTTGCTTCACTTATATCTATTTATAGAGATTATAGGAATTGGTCATTCACATGGTTAGTCATAAAATCCTACATAAAAATTGTAGATCACTGAATATGATATGTTTGATTCCTTGCAATAGTTTTTTGATATAAAGGTTGTGATATAAGAGTCATGCTAGTTGAGTAATTGTGAAATTGAGAAATACTTGTGTTGAGGTTTGCAAGTCCCGTAGCATGCACGTATGGTAAATGTTGTGTGACAAATTTGAAGCATGGGGTGTTCTTTGATTGGTTTCCTTATGAGTGGCGGTCGGGGACGAGCGATGGTATTTTCCTACCAATCTATCCCCCTAGGGGCATGCATAGGAGTACCTTGCTTCGAGGGCTAATAAACTTTTGCAATAATTATATGAGTTCTTTATGACTAATGTGAGTCCAAGGATTATACGCACTCTCACACTTCCATCATTGCTAGCCTATTCTATACCGTGCATTGCCCTTTCTCACCTCGAGAGTTGGTGCAAACTTCGCCGGTGCATCCAAACCCCGTGATACGATACACTCTATCACACATAACCCTCCTTATATCTTCCTCAAAACAACCACCATACCTACCTATCATGGCACTTCCATAGCCATTCCAAGATATATTGCCATGCAACTTCCATCATCATCATATACATGACTTGAGCATTTATTGTCATATTGCTTTGCATGATCCTAAGATAGCTAGCGTGATGTTTTCATGGCTTGTCCATTTTTGATGTCATTGCTACGCTAGATCATTTCACATCCCGGTACACCACCGGAGGCATTCATATAGAGTCATAGTTTGTTCTAGACATCGAGTTGTAATATTGAGTTATAAGTAAATAAAAGTGTGATGATCATCATTATTAGAGCTTAGCCCCAGTGAGGAAAGGATGATGGAGACTATGATTCCCCCACAAGTTGGGATGAGACTCCGGACTTCAAAAAATAAAAGAGGACAAAGAAGCCCAAATAAAAAAAGTGGCCAAAGAAGCCCACAAAAAAACAAAAAAAAACAAAAAATGAGAGAAAAACAGAGAAGGGGCGATGTTACTATCCTTTTCCCACACTTGTGCTTCAGAGTAGCACCATGTTCTTCATATAGAGAGTCTCTTGAGTTATCACTTTCATATACTAGTGGGAATTTTAATTATAGAACTTGGCTTGTATATTCCGATGATGGGCTACCTCAAATGCCCGAGGTCTTCATGAGCAAGCAAGTTGGATGCACACCCACATAGTTTCCAGTTTGAGCTTTCATACACTTATAGCTCTTAGTGCATCCATTCCATGGCAATCCCTACTCCTCACGTTGACATCAATTGATGGGTACCTCCATAGCCCATTGTTTAGCCGCATCGATGTGAGACTTTCTCCTTTTTGTCTTCTCCACACAACCTCCACCATCATATTCTACTCCACCTATAGTGCTATGTCCATGGCTTGCGCTCATGTATTGCGTGACGGTTGAAAAGGATGAAGCGCGTTAAAAACTATGAACCAATTGCTCGGCTTGTCATCGGGGTTGTGCATGATGGGAGCATTTTGTGTGCAGAAATGAAGCATGGACAAACTATATGATTTTGTAGGGATGAGCTTTCTTTGGCTATGTTATTTTGAGAGGACATAATTGCTTGGTTAGTATGCTTGAAGTATTATTGTTTTAATGTCAAATGATATACTATTGCTTTGAATCACTCGTGTCTTAATATTCATGCCATGATTAGATACATGATCAAGATTATGCTAGGTAGCATTCCACATCAAAAATTATCTTTGTTATCATTTACCTACTCGAGTACGAGCAGGAATTTAGCTTGGGGATGCTGATACGTCTCCGTCGTATATATAATTTTTGATTGTTCCATGCCAATATTATACAACTTTCATATACTTCTGGTAACTTTTTATACTATTTTTGGGACTAACATATTAATCCAGTGCCCAGTGCCAGTTCCTGTTTGTTGCATGTTTTTTGTTTCACAGAACATCCATATCAAATAGAGACCTAACGGGATAAAAACTGAAGGAGATTTTTTTGGAATGTATGTGATTTTTGGGAAGAAGAATCAACACGAGACGATGCCCGAGGGGGCCGTGAGGCAGGGGGCGCGCCCTGGGCCCCCATGTCCACCCCGTAAGGCGTTTGGTTCCCTTATTTCTCTGAAAGAATGCTAATATCCGGATAGAGATCGTGTCCAAAATTCATCCCAATCGGAGTTACGGATATCCGGGAATTTAAGAAACGGTGAAAGGGCAGAATCAGCCAACGCAGAAACAGAGAGAGACAGATCCAATCTCGGAGGTGCTCGCGCCACTCCTATGCCATGGAGGCCATGGACCAGAGGGTAAACCCTTCTCCCATCTAGGGAGAAGGTCAAGGAAGAAGAAGAATGGGGGCCCTCTCCCCCTCGCTTCCGGTGGCACCGAAGTGCCACCGGGGCCATCATCGTCACCACAATCTTCAACAACAACTTCATCGCCGTCATCACCAACTCTTCCCCCCTCTATGCGGTGGTGTAACCCCTATTTTACCTGCTGTAATATCTATTTAAACATTGTGCTCAGCGCTATATATTATTTCCCAATGATGTATGGATATCCTATGATGCTTGAGTAGACCCGTTTTGTCCTATTTGTTAATTGATGATTGTGATTGGTTTGAGTTGCATGTTTTATTATTGGTATTGTCCTGTGGTGTTGTACGTGTCGCGCAAGCGTGAGGGATCCTAGCTGTAGGGTTTGCAATATGTTCATGATTTGCTTATGGTGGGTGGCGTGAGTCATAGAAATACAGACCCGGGCAAGTAGGTTGTTTGTGTATGGGAATAAAGAGGACTTGATGCCTTATAATGCTATGGTTGTGTTTTACCTTAATGATCTTTAGTAGTTGCGGATGCTTGCTAGAGTTCCAATCATAAGTGTATATGATCCAAGAAGAGAAAGTATGTTAGCTTGTGCCTCTCCCTCAAATAAAATTGCAATAATGATTACCGGTCTAGTTATCGATTGCATAGGGACAAATAACTTTCTTGTGACAAAAAGCTCTCTACTAAACCTAACTTAGTTGTGTCTCTATATAAACAACCCCTACTTTTTATTTACGTGATCTTTATTATCTTGCAAACCTATTCAACAACACCTACAAAGTACTTCTAGTTTCATACTTGTTCTAGGTAAAGCGAACGTAAAGCGTGCGTAGCGTTGTATCGGTGGTCGATAGAACTTGAGGGAATATTTGTTCTACCTTTAGCTCCTCGTCGGGTTCAACACTCTTATCGAAAGAGGCTACAATTGATCCCCTATACTTGTGGGTTATCATGCTGCTCCTCCGACTGGATCGACGGGCGCGCACGGAGACGCCAAGGGCCTCCGGGACTTCGCCCCTACCTTACGACGAGTGCGGTGGCCACCCAAGTTCAGGCGGACCTGCCGCCCCGATACGATGGCGCGACACACCCAGCAGGCTTCCTCCAGGCGTATGAGGAGGCTGTCTGGGCGGCAGGCAGTGACGACAAGGTCATGGCAAACTGGCTTCTCAACCTGCCAAGATCTTCGGTGGCCTCCTGGGAAGTGTTGTGTTGCCTCCTCATCGTGCTCTTTGTGGCACCGGTGCCTCACGCCATCGCATCATTCCTGGGTGGTCCACAGGCGCCGCCCTCGGACCGCCATGTCAAGCAGTTCTTTCGCCAAGCAGGTGATCCATGCGTGCAGAGCTCCTCCGAAATGGACGACACCTGAGGCCGACCTCACCTTCGACTGAAAGGACCATCCTGCGACCACCGTGGGCACAAGCATGCTCTCGATGCTCTGCACCCCCACCATCTGCGACATAGCGATAACCAAGACCCTCATTGACGGCGGGGCTAGCCTCAATGTGCTCTCCGTGGAAGCTTTCGGCTTGCTCCATGTGTCACATGGCGGGATCCACCCCCGCAAGCCGTTCTCCGGGGTTTTCGATGGCTGCACCAGAACCCTGGGGAAGGTCCGCCTCCCCATCACCTTCGGCACCTGTGACAACTACTGCATCGAGTTCATCGATTTCGACATCGCTCGCTTCAACCTTCCGTACAACGCCATCCTTGGGAACCCAGCCCAGGCCAAGTTCATCGCGGCAACTCACCCTACCTACAACCTCATGAAGATGCCAGGGAGCAGCGCCGTCCTCACCTTGGCCGGAGACACCAAGGAGGCACTGGCGGCTCTCAAACTCGCTTTCAAGGTCATGGTTGCTACGCGGACAGAAACGGGAGGGGCCCCTGAGGTCCCGGCGGCTGTGCCGACAAAAAAGAAGTAGTTGTTCTCTCAAGATCGGTCAAATACGAAGTAGGTGCCGGTTGACGAGAATGGGGCATCAGGAGCGACTTTCACCATAGGTGCCAACCTCGCCCAAAGCAAGAAAAGGCACTGGTCGATTTCTTGCACGTGAACAAGGAGGTGTTCGCATGGGAGCCCAAGGACCTGGTTGGAGTCCCAAGGGGGTGATAGAGCATCACCTGCGGGTGTGCCCCAATGTGCGCCTGGTGAAGCAGAGGGCGCAGCGGCAGTCCACAGAGAAGCAGTCGTTCATCATCCAAGAAACCCTCAAGCTACAAGATGTTGGTGTCATTCGGGAGGTGCGGTACCCAGAATGGTTGGCAAACCCGATCATCACCCCAAGAAAGGCGGGAACGAACGCATGTGCGTTGATTTCACCAACCTCATCAAGGCTTGCCCCCAAGACCCCTTTCCGCTACCACGCATCGACCAGATTGTCGACTCCACCGCTGAGTGCGACCTGCTGTGCTTCCTAGATGCATTCTCAGGGTATCACCAAATCAAGATGGCGGTGCAAGATGTCGAGAAGACGGCCTTCCTGACCCTGTGCGGGGTGTACTGCTACACCTGCATGCCTTTTGGGTTGCGTAATGCCCGAGCAACCTTCCAGCGGCTGATGCACATCGCTCTGGGCCAACAACTCAGGAGGAACCCTGAGGCCTATGTCAACTACATACTAGTAAAGTCTTGGGAGTCAAGGACCCTCATGGAGGAGCTCGAAGAGACGTTCGCCAGCCTGCGCAAGGTGGAACCGCGGCTGATACGTCTCCAACGTATCTATAATTTTTGATTGCTCCATGATGTATTATCTACTTTTGTGGACATTATTGGGCTTTATTATCCGCTTTTATATTATTTTTGGGACTAACCTATTAACCGGAGGCCCAACCCAGAATTGCTATTTTTTTGCCTGTTTAAGGTTTCGAAGAAAATAAATACCAAACGGAGTCCAAACGGAATGAAACCTTCAGGAACATGATTTTCTCAACGAACAAGACCCAAGAGACTTGGACCCTACGTCAAGACACAAAATAGGAGGCCACGAGGTAGGGGGCGCGCCTACCCCCCCTAGGCTCGCCCTCCACCCTCGTGGGCCCCATGTTGCTCCACCGACGTACTCCTTCCTCCTATATATACCTACGTACCCCAAACGATCAGATACGGAGCCTAAACCCTAATTCCACCGCCGTAACTTTCTGTATCCATGAGATCCCATCTTAGGGCCTGTTCCAGAGCTCCGCCGGAGGGGGAATCGATGATGGAGGGCTTCTACATCAACACCATAGCCCCTCCGATGAAGTGTGAGTAGTTTACCTCAGACCTACGGGTCCATAGTTAGTAGCTAGATGGCTTCTTCTCTCTTTTTGGATCTCAATACAATGTTCTCCCCCTCTCTTGTGGAGAACTATTCGATGTAATCTTCTTTTTGCGGTGTGTTTGTTGAGACCGATGAATTGTGGGTTTATGATCAAGTCTATCTATGAATAATATTTGAATCTTCTCTGAATTCTTTTATGTGTGATTGGTTATCTTTGCAAGTCTCTTCGAATTATCAGTCTGGTTTGGCCTACTAGATTGATCTTTCTTGCAATGGGAGAAGTGCTTAGCTTTCGGTTCAATCTTGCGGTGTCCTTTCCTAGTGACAGTAGGGGCAGCAAGGCACGTATTGTATTGTTGCCATCGAGGATAACACGATGGGGTTTTCATCATATTGCATGAGTTTATCCCTCTACATCATGTCATCTTGCTTAAGGCGTTACTCTGTTTTCAACTTAATACTCTAGATGCATGTTAGATAGCGGTCGATGAGTGGAGTAATAGTAGTAGATGCAGGCAGGAGTCGGTCTACTTGTGTCGGATGTGATGCCTATATACATGATCATACCTAGATATTCTCATAACTATGCTCAATTCTGTCAATTGCTCAACAGTAATTTGTCCACCCACCGTATAATACTTTTGCTCTCGACAGAAGCCACTAGTGAAACCTATAGCCCCCGGGTCTATCTTCATCATATTAATCTCCTACTACTTAGTTATTTCCTTTGCTTTTTACTTTGCCTTTATTTTACTTCGCATCTTTATCATAAAAATACCAAAAATATTATCTTATCATATCTATCAAATCTCACTCTCGTAAGTGGCCGTGTAGGGATTGACAACCCCTATTCGCGTTGGTTGTGAGGATTTATTTGTTTTGTGCAGGTACGAGGGACTCGCGCGTAGCCTCCTACTGGATTGATACCTTGGTTCTCAAAAACTGAGGAAAATACTTACGCTACTTTGCTGCATCATTCCTTCCTCTTCGGGGAAAACCAACACAGTGCTCAAGAGGTAGCAAGAAGGATTTCTGGCGCCATTGCCGGGGAGGTCTACGGAAAAGTCAATATACGAAGTACCCATCACATACCCTTATCTTCCGCATTACATTATTTTCCATTTGCCTCTCGTTTTCCTCTCCCCCACTTCACCCTCGTCGTTTTATTCGCCCTCTCTCTCTCTCTATCCTCCCTCTCTTTCCCTATTTGCCTCTTTTTGCCCGCTTGCTTTTTCTTTGCTTGTGTGTTCGTTTGCTTGCTTGTCACGATGGCTCAAGATAATGCTAAATTGTGTGACTTCACCAATACCAACAACAATGATTTTATTATCACTCCGATTTCTGCTCTTACTGATGCTGAATCTTGTGAAATTAATATTGCTTTGCTGAATCTTGTCACGAAAGATCCGTTTTCCGGCCTTCCTAGTGAAGATGCCGCTACCCATCTAAATAGCTTTGTTGATTTGTGTGATATGCAAAATAAGAAATATGTGGATAATGATATTGTTAAATTGAAGCTATTTCCTTTTTCGCTTAGAGATCGTGCTAAAGATTGGTTTCCGTCTTTACCTAAAAATAGTATTGATTCATGGAACAAGTGCAAAGATGCTTTTATCTCTAAGTATTTTCTTCCCGCTAAGATCATCTCTCTTAGAAACGATATTATGAATTTTAAGCAACTTGATCATGAACATGTTGCCCAAGCTTGGGAGAGAATGAAACTAATGATACGTAATTGCCCTACTCATGGTTTAAATTTGTGGATGATTATACAAATTTTTTATGCCGGATTGCATTTTGCTTCTAGAAATCTTTTAGATTCGGCCACGGGAGGCACTTTTATGGAAATCACTTTAGGAGAAGCTACTAAACTCCTAGATAATATTATGGTTAATTATTCTCAATGGCATACTGAAAGATCTTCTAATAAAAAGGTGCATGCGATAGAAGAAATTAATGTTTTGAGTGGAAAGATGGATGAACTTATGAAATTATTTGCTAATAAGAGTGTTTCTTATGATCCTAATGATATGCCCTTGTCTACTTTGATTGAGAATAATAATGAATCTATGTATGTGAATTTTGTTGGTAGGAACAATTTTGGTAACAACGCGTATAGAGGAAATTTCAATCCTAGGCCATATCCTAGTAATCCCTCTATTAATTATGGTAATTCCTACAATAATTCTTATGGAAATTATAATAAGATGCCCTCTGATTTTGAACCTAATATTAAAGAATTTATTACTTCGCAAAAGAATTTTAATGCTTTGATTGAAGAAAAATTGCTTAAGATTGATGAGTTGGCTAGGAACATTGATAGAATTTCTCTTGATGTTGATTCTTTGAAACTTCGATCTATTCCACCTAAGCATGATATCAATGAGTCTATCAAAGCCATGAGAATTTCCATTGATGAGTGCAAAGAAAGAACCGCTAGGATGCGTGCTAAAAAAGATGCCTTTATTAGAGCATGTTCTTCTAGTTCCTATGAAATTAAAGATGAAGATCTAAAAGTTATTGATGTGTCCCCTATGAAATATTTGTTTTGCAATATGAATCTTGATAATGATGGGACTGAATATGATCCACCTTTACCTAGAAGGTGTTCCAAGAATTCGGATTTTTTGGATCTTGATGCTAAAATTGATAAAAGTGACATTGAAGAAATTAAAACCCTAGATGTTGCTAAACCCACTATTATGGATATCAAGGAATTTAACTACGAGAACTGATCTTTGATTGATTGTATTTCCTTGTTGCAATCTGTGCTAAATTCTCCTCATGCTTATAGTCAAAATAAAGTGTTTACTAAACATATCGTCGATGCCTTGATGCAATCTTATGAAGAAAAACTTGAATTGGAAGTTTCTATCCCTAGAAAGCTTTATGATGAGTGGGAACCAACTATTAAGATTAAAATTAAAGATCATGAATGCTATGCTTTATGTGATTTGGGTGCTAGTGTTTCCACGATTCCAAAAACTTTGAGTGATTTGTTAGGTTTCCGTGATTTTGATGATTGCTCTCTAAATTTTCACCTTGGGCATTCCACTATTAAGAAACCTATGTGAAGAATTAATGATGTTCTTATTGTTGAAAATAGGAATTATGTTCTCGTAGATTTTACTGTTCGTGACATAAATTGCAATCCTTCATGTCCTATTATTCTTGGTAGACCTTTCCTTAGAACGATTGGTGCAATTATTGATATGAAGGAAGGAAATATTAGATTCCAATTTCCATTAAGGAAAGGCATGGAACACTTTCCTAGAAAGAAAATTAAATTACCTTATGAATCTATTATGAGATCCACTTATGGATTGCCTACCAAAGATGGTAATACCTAGATCTATCCTTGCTTATTATGCCTAGCTAGGGGCGTTAAACGATAGCGCTTGTTGGGAGGCAACCCAATTTTATTTTTATTCCTTGCTTTTTAATCCTGTTTAGTAATAAATAATTTATCTAGCCTCTGTTTTGGTTGTGTTTTTTGTTTAATTAGTGTTTGTGCCAAGTAGAACCGTTGGGAAGACTTGGGGAAAGTCTTGTTACACTTGCTGTAAAAAACAGAAACTTTAGCGCTCACGAGAACTGCTTCCATTTTCATTTGGAAAGTGCTATTTAGTTAATTCTTTTTGAAGATGATTAATAGATAAATTCCTCACGTCCAGCAATTTATTTTAGAATTTTTGGTATTCCAGATCTTGCGCTAGTTACAGATTACTATAGACTGTTCTGTTTTTGACAGATTCTGTTTTTCGTGTGTTGTTTGCTTATTTTAGTTTATAAACCATAGAGAAGTTGGAATACACTAGGTATAACACCAATATAAATAAATAATGAGTTAATTACAGTACCTTGAAGTGGTCTTTTGTTTTCTTTCGCTAACGGAGCTCACGAGATTTTCTACTTTAAGTTTTGTGTTGTGAAGTTTTCAAGTTTTGGGTAAAGATTTGATGGATTATGGAACATGGAGTGGAAAGATCCTAAGCTTGGGGATGCCCATGGCACCCCCAAGATAATCTAAGGACACCTAAAAGCCAAATCTTGGAGATGCCACCGAAGGCATCCCCTTTTCGTCTACTTCTATCGGTAACTTTGAGCTATATTTTTATTCACCACATGATATGTGTTTTGCTTGGAGCGTCTTGTATGATTTGAGTCTTTGCTTTTTAGTTTACCACAATCATCCTTGCTGTACACACCTTTTGAGAGAGCCATACATGATTATTAGAATACTCCATGTGCTTCACTTATATCAGTTGAGTTATATAGTTTTGCTCTAGTACTTCACTTATATCTTTTAAGAGCACGGTGGTGGATTTGCTTTGGAGAAACTATTGATCTCTCATGCTTCCCTTAGATTATTTTGAGAGTCTTAAATAGCATGTTAATTTACTTAAATAATCCCAATATGCTTGGTATTCAAGAATAGTAAAAACTTCCTTATGAGTGTGGTGAATACTATGAGAAGTTTGATGCTTGATAATTGTTTTGAGATATGAAGATGGTGATATTGAAGTTGTGCTAGTTGAGTAGTTGTGAATTTGAGAAATACTTGTGTTAAAGTTTGTGATTCCTGTAGCATGCACGTATGGTGAACCTTTATGTGATGAATTTGGAGCATGATTTATTTTTTGATTGTCTTCCTTATGAGTGGTGGTCGGGGACGAGCGATGGTCTTTTCCTACCAATCTATCCCCCTAGGTGCATGCGCGTAATACTCTGCTTTGATAACTTGTACATTTTTGCAATAAGTATATGAGTTCTTTATGACTAATGTTGATTCCATGGATTATACGCACTTTTCTCACCCTTCCACCTTTGCTAGCCTCTCTAATACCGCGCACCTTTCGCCGGTATCATACACCCACCATATGCCTTCCTCAAAACAGCCACCATACCTACCTATTATGGCATTTCCATAGCCATTCCGAGATATATTGCCATGCAACTTTCCACCGTTCCGTTTATTATGACACACTTCATCATTGTCATATTCCTTAGCATGATCATGTAGTCGACATCGTATTTGTGGCAAAGCCACCATTCATAATTCTTTCATACATGTCACTCTTGATTCATTGCATATCGCGGTACACCGCCGGAGGCATTCATATAGTCATATTTTGTTCTAAGTATCGAGTTGTAATTGTTGAGTTGTAAGAAAAATAAAAGTGTGATGATTATCATTATTAGAGCATTTTCCCAGTGAGGAAAGGATGATGGAGACTATGATTCCCCCAAAAGTCGGGATGAGACTCCGGACGAAAAAGAAAAAAAAGAAGAAAAAAAAGAAAGAAAAGAGGCCATAAAAAAGAAAAGAAAAGGCCCAACTAAAAAAAGAAAAAAATGAGAGAAAAAGAGAGAAGGGAAAATGTTACTATCCTTTTACCACACTTGTGCTTCAAAGTAGCACCTGATATTCATGACAGAGAGTCTCCTACGTTATCACTTTCATATACTAGTGGGAATTTTTCATTATAGAACTTGGCTTGTATATTCCAATGATGGGCTTCCTCAAAATGCCCTAGGTCTTCATAAGCAAGCAAGTTGGATGCACACCCACTTAGTTTCTTTTGTTGAGCTTTCATATAATTATAGCTCTAGTGCATCCGTTGCATGGCAATCCCTACTCACTCACATTGATATCTATTGATGGGCATATCCATGGCCCATTGATACGCCTAGTTGATGTGAGACTATCTTCTCCCTTTTTGTCTTCTCCACAACCACCATTCTATTCCACCTATAGTGCTATGTCCATGGCTCACGCTCATGTATTGCGTGAAGATTGAAAAAGTTTAAGAACACCAAAAGTATGAAACAATTGCTTGGCTTGTCATCGGGGTTGTTCATGATTTAAATATTTTGTGTGGTGAAGATGGAGCATAGCCAGACTATATGGTTTTGTAGGGATAACTTTATTTAGCCATGTTATTTTGAGAAGACATGATTGCTTTGTTAGTATGCTTGAAGTATTATTATTTTTATGTTAATATTTAAATTTTATCTTGAATCTTTCGGATCTGAATATTGATACCACAATTAAGAAGAATTACATTAAAATTATGCCAATAGCACTCCGCATCAGAAATTCTGTTTTTATCATTTACCTACTCGAGGACGAGCAGGAATTTAGCTTGGGGATGCTTGATACATCTCCAACGTATCTATAATTTTTGATTGCTCCATGATGTATTATCTACTTTTTTGGACATTATTGGGCTTTATTATCTACTTTTATATTATTTTTGGGACTAACCTATTAACCGGAGGCCCAACCCAGAATTGCTGTTTTTTTTGCCTGTTTAAGGTTTCGAAGAAAAGGAATACCAAACAGAGTCCAAACGGAATGAAACCTTTAGGAACATGATTTTCTCAACGAACAAGACCCAAGAGACTTGGACCCTACGTCAAGACACAAAAGAGGAGGCCACGAGGTAGGGGGCGCGCCTACCCCCCCCCCCTAGGCTCGCCCTCCACCCTCGTGGGCCCCCTGTTGCTCCACCGACGTACTCCTTCATCCTATATATACCTACATACCCCAAACGATCAGATACGGAGCCTAAACCCTAATTCCACCGCCGTAACTTTCTGTATCCGCGAGATCCCATCTTAGGGCCTGTTCCGGAGCTCCGCCGGAGGGGGAATCGATGACGGAGGGCTTCTACATCAACACCATAGCCCCTCCGATGAAGTGTGAGTAGTTTACCTCAGAACTACGGGTCCATAGTTAGTAGCTAGATGGCTTATTCTCTCTTTTTGGATCTCAATACAATGTTCTCCCCCTCTCTTGTGGAGAACTATTAGATGTAATCTTCTTTTTGCGGTGTGTTTGTTGAGACCGATGAATTGTGGGTTTATGATCAAGTCTATCTATGGACAGTATTTGAATCTTCTCTGAATTCTTTTATGTGTGATTGGTTATCTTTGCAAGTCTCTTCGAATTATCTGTCTGGTTTGGCCTACTAGATTGATCTTTCTTGCAATGGGAGAAGTGCTTAGCTTTCGGTTCAATCTTGCGGTGTCCTTTCCTAGTGACAGTAGGGGCAGCAAGGCACGTATTGTATTGTTGCCATCGAGGATAACAAGATGGGGTTTTCATCATATTGCATGAGTTTATCCCTCTATATCATGTCATCTTGCTTAAGGCGTTACTCTGTTTTCAACTTAATACTCTAGATGCATGTTGGATAGCGGTCGATGAGTGGAGTAATAGTAGTAGATGCAGGCAGGAGTCGGTCTACTTGTGTCGGATGTGATGCCTATATACATGATCATACCTGGATATTCTCATAACTATGCTCAATTCTGTCAATTGCTCAACAGTAATTTGTTCACCCACCGTAGAATACTTATTCTCTCGAGAGAAGCCACTAGTGAAACCTATGGCCCCCGGGTCTATCTTCATCATATTAATCTCCTACTACTTAGTTATTTCCTTTTCTTTTTACTTTGCCTTTATTTTACTTTGCATCTTTATCATAAAAATACCAAAAATATTATCTTATCATATCTATCAAATCTCACTCTCGTAAGTGGCCGTGTAGGGATTGACAACCCCTATTCGCGTTGGTTGCGGGGATTTATTTGTTTTGTGCAGGTACGAGGGACTCGCGCGTAGCCTCCTACTGGATTGATACCTTGGTTCTCAAAAACTGAACGAAATACTTATGCTACTTTGCTGCATCATCCCTTCCTCTTCGGGGGAAACCAACGCAGTGCTCAAGAGGTAGCAGCGGCTCAACCCGGAGAAATGTGTGTTTGGCGTCCACTGCGGGAAGCTGTTGGGCTTCCAGGTGTCACACAGGGGAATCAAGGCAAACCCAGAGAAGGTCAAGGAAATAGAAAGGATGAGTCTACCACAGACTCTTAAGGAAATGCAAAAGCTGGCGGGCTGTCTGACCTCACTAGGGCGCTTCATCTCCCAGCTGGGGGAGCGAGCTCTCCAATTCTTCAAGCTGATGAAGAAGAAGGCCCCGTTCGAGTGGACTCCGGAGGCTGAAGTGACATTCCAAGACCTCAATAGATACCTCACTAGCCCACCAGTGATGGTGGCGCCGCGTCCTCTCGAACCCCTAGTGCTTTGCCTGGCTGCCACGCCTTACTCAACCAACATTGTGCTGGTGGCCGTCCGGGAGGAGCGCCAGATCAAGGGCCTGCCACACGACGCCACGTGCTCAGTCGAGACGATGCATGCCCAAGACGGTGTCCCTGAAGCCTCGGCGACAACAAAAGATGACCAGGTTCCACGGGACGACGCTCACGATGTTGCAGTTGCCCCAGTAAGTGACCAAGGTCCTGAGGTCCCCCAGCCTCAGGAGGTTTCAGACTCCACTAACAATTCCGCCCTTGTCGAGCACCCAGTGTACATCGTCAGTATAGTACTATGGGATGTGCGGGCATGCTACCCCATGCCACAGAAGCTCTTGCTCGCGCTTCTCGTTGCCTCATGCAAGCTGCGCCACTAGTTCCAAGGCCACCCCATCAAGGTCGTCTCGGCTTACCCACTAGAGAGGGTGCTCCGGAGCCCCAATGTTGCGGGTAGGGTCGTTGAGTGGAACATCGAATTGCAGGCATTTCAGCTGGAGTTCAGCACCACTAGGGTCATCAAAGGCGCTGCACTCACCGACTTCGTCGTGGAATGGACCGATGCTCTGGGTCTGAAGCAGGCGAGGACCAATCCCTCTCACCAGGGAGCGAGGCACCAGACGGCGCCTTCGCACGGCAGGGTGCAGGGGCTGGAGCCGTGCTCATCTCACCCACTCAGGACAAGCTCTACTACCCCGTGCAGCTCTGCTTCCAACATGGCGAAAAGGTCTGCAAAAAACATTGCACCGTATGAAGGCCTGATCGCAGGTCTCAAGGCTGCGGCAGCCTTGGTTGTAAAGCACCTTACCATCTATTGTGACTCCCAGCTCTTCGTCAATTTCTCCAACAAGGTATACGAGCTGAAGTACGAACACATGGAGGCATACCTGGCGGAGGTACGCAAAATTTGGAAGCAATTCTTGGGCCTGGAGCTGCAGCACGTGCCTCGCGGCACGAACAAGGAAGCTGATGATATTGCCAAGAGAGCATCCAAGCACCAGTCTCAGGAGCCTGTCGTCTTCGAGGAGCAGCTCTTCAAGCCTTCAGCAGCCCCTTCAGCGGTGGAGCCAACACTGCCTCAGGAGGGGCTCCCCTGGACCATCCTCGGGAGCTCCCGCCTGCGGCCCGACCTCAGGAGCATGCCCGCTCCCCGTGCTCGAGCCTTAGGAGGGGTGCTGGACCAAAGAATTCAAGACGTACCTGCTTCAGGGAACCCTGCCGGAAGAGGAGGAAGACGCGTAGCGCATGGCTCAACAGGCCACAACCTAATGCATTCAGGACGGTGAGCTCTACCAATAATGAGTAAACGGTGTTTCCTTGTGATGCATTTCCAGGGAACAGGGAGTGCGAGCAATTAGCCGACATACATGGCGGGGACTGCGGGCATCACTCATCGTCACGCACCCTCGTGGGCAAGGCATTCGGTAGCGGATTCTACTGGCCCACGATGCTCAACAACGCGAACGAGCTGGTGAAATCCTGCGAAGCGTGCCAGTTCCACACCAAGAAAATCCACCAGCCTGCTCAAGACGTCCAGACCATTCTGCTCTTGGGGCCGTTTGCGGTCTGAGGGCTGGACATCTTGGGTCCGTTCCCGCGAGTGCCCGGGGGCTACCGCTACCTCTACGACGCAATCGACAAGTTCACCAAGTGGCCAAAGGTGGAAGCCGTCTACACCATCTTAGCCGGTTAGGTAGTCAAGTTCATCAAGGGCCTCGTGAGCCGCTTCAGGTTCCCTAATCGTATCATCACCGACAATGGCTCGCAGTTCACTAGCAATCTCTACAAAACATATTGTGCTAACCTTGGAACGCAGATATGCTACACCTCAGTGGCACACCCCAAGAGCAACGGCCACGCCAAACGCGCAAACGCAGAGGTCCTGAGGGTCCTCAAGACAAGAACCTTCAAGAAGAAGCTCGAGGCCTATGGCAGGGGCTGGCTCGACAAGCTCCAGTCTGTGCTGTGGTCCATCCGCACCACCACCACCAAGCCGACGGGTGAGACTCAATTCTTCCTCGTCTATGGAGCCAAAGCGATTCTCCCTCACGAGGTCATGCATCGCTCCACGCGGATCTTAGTGTTTGACGAGGCACGCCAGGACGCCACGCGAGGGATAGACCTCGTGCTGGGGGAGGAACGCCGCCGTCAAGCCAAGATCTTGGCAGCAAGGTACCAGCAGGCGCTATGGCGGTACCACTGCCGCAGCGTCCGCTCCAGGACGCTCGAGGTGGGTGATCTTGTTCTGAGGTGGGTGCCCTCAAGGGAGGGGCTGCATAAGCTCTCTCCCATGTGGGAGGGCCCGTTTAGGAATGCCCGCATCTCCAGGCCTGGCGCCGCACGCCTGGAGATGCAGGATGGGATCCCCATCCAAAATTCCTGGAACATCCAGCACCTCCCAAAGTTCTACCCATGGAGCAAGGCCCAGTGCCTGTGAAGGTCTCCGCTCGTGATACTCTCACGTAATAATGAGTAGGGGTGTACACACCATGGAGTCTACGGAGAGCCGCCCTCGGCCCTCGGGGGCTCCCTCCCACGTCCTAGTGGCAGTACTTAGCTCCATGCTGGTGAGAAGACTAGTCTAGGTGCGGAACACGGCTGTTCATTTGCTTGCTTTCTGTAGTTGATTGCCCCCCATTTCTTTTAATGAAATTTGGAGTTCTTGCATTTTCGGTTGCCAAGATGGATTTTCCCTCTCGTCTTTTCTCTTGGCCGCCGGTCTCGGCCCATGAGGTGTGGTAGTTCCCCGTCGCTCGTCCTCGTGCGTGGGGGCTGGGCAGGTGTGTGCGCGCGCATTGGGCCTGCCCCGCGCCACGATCACACTTCACCACAACCCTGTCCCCCAGGGCCATGACCTTTTCTATCCTCGCGAGACACTCCAGAACTAGCATGTGATTTGCGCATCTTCTTAAGTGCGTGCCCCCCGTGTACTGCAACGCGATGCACTAAGCCACGACCAGCTCATGCATGAGGACTCGCGCAAGGAGGAACAAGACACCCAATAATATTTTTTGACAATTCTGTAGCTTCACGATGTCTCCTGAAGCCAGCAGCAAGGGGACCTCACGAGATGATTGAGGGCACACCATCATGAGGTGCGAGACTACCGTGAGTGTATCAAGTTAAGTTATCCTACCGCACCTACCCGGACATGAACATAACAACATATGTCAGAACAATAAGCATAGTATAGTGGTATAAGTACTCTGGTTCATTACATGCCCCAGTTGGGCCCTCTACTTTTTTCAAAATGCTGGGAAAAGGAAAGGCTAAACAAAAGTGGCCCACGCAACCACAACAACTCCTGAGGCCAGGCTCCAAAGGCCTCTGGGCTCAGCCCGAGCCTTCCTACCACTTCACCGGAGCACGGAGATGAGACGATCTGCCACCGTCCTCGATGCGAGCCTGGTGACGTGGTGGCTGGTCATAGCCGCCGCTGCTCGTGCTCTCACTGGAGGAGCAGCCGCCACTAAACGAGCCACGGCCCTCGCCAAGGGCGAGCTCACCATCGGTGTCGCCGCGGCTATTGTCAAGGCCAAGCTCATCATCACCACTGTCCTCTTCGGGGCAGAACCCTGCACGACAGCCGTCCTCCCCAAACACCCTCACGAAGAGGGTCGCGACACCATTGAACTTGAAGTGGAGGGTGCACATCCCGCTGAGGCCACGTGCGCGGGCAAACGCATGCCACTCGCGGGCTAGAGACACTTTCCCAGTGGCGGAAACTTCGACCCCGACCCACGAGGCCTTCCTGCAACAGTCATCAACCTACAACCAGAGGCCGTCAGGCCCCGCGACTGGTAGCTCGCCGGCAAAGAAGCGCGAAAGCTATAGCCAGGTGCCGGCCGGCCTCTCCGACCACACGATGAATTCCGAGAGGACCTCCGCCTAGTGGAAGCGCGACCGAGGAGGCCAGGCAACCATGGCACGCCTTCCCTCGTTGCATGGGGTGCCTCGGCCTTGGCGGCTTTCGCTGCGAGAAGGAGCACCGCGACGGCCGCCCAGGGCGGCGGCGGCCCCCGAAGGAGTGCGCTTGCACCCCCGAGGGGCCACCATAGGATTCGCGGCATGCTTACGGGGGTGGCCTCACCCTCTCTTGGGCAGCGGCGAGCTGGGTCCCTCCTTGGGGGCCTTCCCGTTCTCAGCAGTGGAGAAATTCCTCGTCGGCTCCATGGTTGCTATAGCAAGCCAGCAAGGCTAGGAGGTGGAAGAAGGAGCGGATGGCGAGGAGACAGAGATGAGCAAGGGGGATCTGCCCCTCCCATCATTTAAACCTGGGAGGAGGCCAACCGCCGGCCTCCATGATCCCATGCAATGATGGTTTTCCCTGCAAGCAGTGAAGTCTCGTCTAGTCGAATAGTTGCCAAGGCATCATGGGAAAGTGGTGGTGCCCACGTCCCATCAGTCGCCACATGTCGACCAAGGCCATAGCTGGTTGGGGCTCGCGGTGCCTCCACATTTGCCCTTTGGCTTCGCCTCGAACCCAACTTCGAGCGTGCATTGGGCCTGGGGGCGACTGTCAGCGTCCTGGGAATGGGGGTACCCTGACTTGCCTACATGCAGCCCGCGGCCTGGCTCCGTTGACGGCCCATTATGGCCCAGCTTCAGCATCAACAACCGAGGACCCTCGCCAGGGGCCAAGCCTCGTGAGGCGGACGACGCCAAGTCCACCCTGGGGGCAGCCTCACCAGGCTGGCTCCTGAGGAGCGGAGATATCTATGCAAGGTGCACCTCACATGGTTCGCACGACATGAGCCATGACAAAGAAGGTCAGGCGGGCGCCAGCAGGCGCAGTGTACCAGTTTCCTCTTTGGTGTTAAGGAGGCAAACACAGGCGCGGGGTCCCGAGGAATCAATCAAAGGTTTTCATATCGGTGCAACAAGACCAAGACAACCAGGACGGTAGGACGGAGGCCATTGTGGAGCCCACTGCGGCGTCACCTCCAGAGGACTTTGCAGGCGAAAACCAGTTTTGACAGGATAAGTTGTACTAGTCGTCCCCCTTGAATTTGGTCGTTGTGGGATCCCTTCCCGCCTATATTTGGGAAGAGGACCAAGGCCACTATAAATAGGACTTAGCCATCACCATAGAGGGGGATGGATTATTCAGATCATCCTCTCACCCACCAGATCATCGAGTTCAAGAACACCTCACCTCATGAGGCCATACTACCACTATACTAGTTCATCCTCAGCCCCTTGAGGCAATCCACCCAAAACTGGAATAGAGTATTACACCGCAAGGTGTCCCAAACCAGGATAAACTACTATGTCTCTTGTCCCTTGGGTTGGTCGAGTTAGGCCTGGGAATAATTGAGTGGGCAGACTGGGGAGGACGAGTTCTTCGCACGCACCCCAGAGTTCAAACATCTCAAGGGTCTGTGAAACCTTGAATTCGACAGTACAGGATAATCAGAAACTATAACATCTGATTTGGCGTGTGTTGAAGATCCATCCCAACGTGACGACACCTAGCACGCTCTCAATGAAAGCACCAATGTCGGTTCTATATCTGGTATTTCTTGTAGTAGGGGTCCTAAGCTAGGCGTCTTGGAGCGATGGTAACACGGACATAGGATTTTACCCAGGTTCGGGCTCTCTCAAAGAGATAATACCCTACGTCTTGCTTTGATTGTATTCATACGGGGTGCAGTACTCAGTACATGTATCTACCACGAGATTGTTCTAATGAATACTAGATCATCTATTAACTAGCTGGCCTCGATTTATATAATATGCACCGAAGGCCTAAGATTTAGAGGCGTCCTTGTCTTGTGTGCCAAGTCTTATGGAATCCTTGGGCCACCCGAAGTGGCCCATGGATGAATCGCCATGGGGGTCCTCAGCCAGATCCACCTAGTCGGGAGAAGACATGGCGAGTACCCCCTAGTCTAGGACACCGTCAACTAGGCAGAGTCCTTCTCCCTTGTGTATGGTGCAGAGGTGGTGCTCCCCCACAGAACTCATGCATGGGTCACCTCGAGTTCTTGCTTGCGATGAGCTTGAGAAAGATTTGCAGCGTCAAGATGATGCCATGCTCCTTGAGGAAGATCGTCTTTGGGCTGCCGTATGGTGATGCACGTTACAACAAAACTTTGCGCCACTACCACAACCCCAAAGTTCATGCATGAGGCCTTGAGGAAGGCGACCTTGTTCTTCGGCGAGTTCAGTCCACCAAGAATTCAAACAAGTTGGAGACGAAGCGGGATGGCCCTTATCGGGTTGTACGAGTCACTAGGCCTGGTGCAATCTGCCTAGAGACCGAAGATGGCACTCCTGTGCACAACTCATGGAATACTGTGCATCTTTGCAAGTTCTATCCGTAAGGCGCGGGTTGCTGGGTTGTTCACCAACCACCTTTTGTACGAGTTTGCCAACAAGGCATGTCATCCATTGCACAAACCCGGTCGCAGATCATGTGCATAGTGAAATAAAGCTAAGTGTTTCACAACTCTTGTTCAAGTTAACATTCTATGACAAGAAGTGCACCAAAGAAAAGATAAGTTGAAAACTTTGAAACAAATTCCCTTGAATGTTTTTGGCTTTTGTATGGAAAACCTACACGCGAAGGAACCTTACCGTGACCAGCTTGCGATCTTACTTTGTTTCAAGTCCGCGCAATAATTTAAGTAGTTGCGCCGAGATCGACAAGTTATCTAACCTGCAGCGGCATTCCCAGCAGGCTGCTAAGGACCCATTCCTCAAACGCTCACGAAAAGTGTGCACACTAGCAAGTTTCAACACAATGTAGGGTGTAAGACATGCAAAAACAAAATTGAATAGGGGGAAGCAACATACATTCATTCAGACACAACAAGTTTATATTTAACCAATAACTTACCGCAGTTCTAACTTAAGATAAATATTGTCTTTGATGTGGACTACTCGGGACAAGATGGAACGAGCCGACTACACTAAAAAAGGACACATCCATGACATTTTGACCTGAATGAATTTTTTCTTTCATGGTTATGCCACTTCTATGATGATAACTCTCACAAAAACATGTATCATCATAGATGTGGTGGGCTCCTACTTCTATGACAAAAAATCATGATAGAAAATGGGATTTTCGTCCTGGGCGGGATGGGGATGCACCTGCATGATATTCTTTGGGCCGTACATGACATAAAAAATTGTGGTAGAAGTGAGGGCAAGGACATTTTCACGGAGTTCCCGGTTACGGTGGGTGGTCGAGGCCGAGCGATGCATTGTGGTTTGCGTGTTTCGCTCATACGCACGCGTGGTGCGAGCTGTGTTGCTATAACTGAACCCGAGCAAGAGGTGTTCACTTACTGAACCTGAGTGATCGCCTGATGGTACATTCTAAAGCTAATTGATTGATCCCTTCACTGCTAACTGAACCCGACCGACTCCTTCGCTGCTAACTGAACCCCATCGATCGCTGCTGCTGCTGCGTACGGAAGCTGATCGAACCCTCATGCGAGACGTAGCTAGCTGTGTCGGTTGCCTCTTGATGAATAGTGCTTGTTGCTGCCACGCACATGATATATAGAACAGGTTGAGACATGGTGAGTCGAGCCGGTTGGGTTGGCTGTGGATGAACAATTCCCAGTGGGGGTTGGATGAACAAGACCCCGACCATGTGTAGGCGGTTTCCGCGAGATGAACAGGACCCTGAGGTAGAATGTGGTTGCCGCTGGATGATCAAGACCCTGAGGAGGCCACCCACACACCCCAACCTGTTGGGAGTAGATGAACAGGACCCTGTGGAGGCTGGTTGAACTATAGCCGGTGGAGGCTGGATGAACAATAGCCTGTGGATGAACAATGGCTTGTGGAGGCTAGAGGAGGTCAATGGTGCATGAGCAGTAGCAGGTGGGTACTGGAGGAAGTCAACGGCGGATGAACAGTAGCCCGCGGAGTCCCGTTTTCTGGGATGCCACACCCCTGTAACACCCCGGATGTAACTTTCCCAATTTGTACTCCAACTCTTGCCGTTTCCAGCGTTAAGTTATATTTATTTCTCGGGTTTGGGTCTTTCTCTCCGTGTGTTGTTTTCGTTTTCATGCATCACATTTTATGTCATCATGTGCATTGCATTTGCATACGTGTTCGTCTCATGCATTCGAGCATTTTCCCCGTTGTCCGTTTTGAATTCCGGCGCTTCGTTCACCTCTGGTGGTCATTTCTAGCTTTCTTTCGTGTGTGGGGATTAAACATTTCCGGATTGGACCGAGACTTGTCATGCGGCCTTGGTTTACTACCGGTAGACCACCTGTCAAGTTTCGTATCATTTGGACTTCGTTTGATACTCCAACGGTTAACCGAGGGACTAAAAAGGCCTCGTGTGTGTTGCAGCCCAACACCCCTCCAATTTGGCCCAAAACCCACCAAACTCTGCTCCATGTCCTAGAGCGTTCGATCACGATCGCGTGGCCGAAAACCGCACCTCATTTGGACTCTCCTAGCTCCACTTATGCCTATATATAGCCCCCCCGTTTTCGTATCTCGGATCTCTCCTCGTCCAACCCTAAAATAAAATAAAAAACTCCAGATCCGCCGCCGACGGATGTGTCCGAAGCGGACCGGACAACGTCCGCCGCCGCCCCGCAGCCAACCGCCGTACGCCACGTGGCGCCGCCACCTCCCCGCCGCCGCCCGAACGGGCCACGTCCCCGCCACCGCGCCGCCTTCGTCTTCCACGAGCCCGGCCGAGCCACCGCCGCCCGGCATCAACTCCGGCGGGCCGCCGCCACCTC
>NC_041386.1:272735446-272741960 GCF_002162155.2 Triticum dicoccoides | reverse complement strand
GCCCCGCGCCACCGGGAGCCGCCGCCGCCTCGTCCTCGCCGCTCCTCCGCCGCCCTGTCGTCCTCACCTCCGACCCCCGGCCTCCTCTTCAACTACGGCCAGCTCGAGCTCAACTCCGGCGAACTCCTCGGGAAACGCGCCAGATCTAGATCCAAACTTCTCCTCGGTTGACTTTTCTCCTCCTAACCCTAATTTTTTGTGCATATTTGACCAGTGATATCTCCACATCCGTAACTCCGTTTTGGACATATAGTATATCAAAATGTTCGTCTCGATGAGTACATGATTTCATTCCATTGCATCATTTTCATTTGAGTTCACCTTGATGCCCAAAATTCTGTTAGAAGGAGGCTTCGTGAGTTAATTGTCAGATCTGCTAGTTCATCTTAGACTTTTGTCATTTTTGCCATGATTAATGTGTGCATGATATGCCTGTGAGTCCTTCATATGTTTTGTTAAGCATTTTGTCTTCTTTCCAGAGGTGCAACCCATGCATTTTTGGGATGTGTGTGGTGACTTGTGCAAGCTTGCAAAGTGAGGCACCCGGGAAATCTGTTTTCAGGGACTTTGTTGTTTTCACTAAGTCTGGGATTATTTAGTTGATGATGCCATATGTTCAGCTTGTTTCCTAGTGATCCGTGCCTCTTTTGAGGATGATCAGTAAAGGAGTTTTGTTAATCATGTTATGCTCTATCCATCCATGTCTTTTTTTTCAATTATGGAGCACCCTAGCTTGAGTCAATCGAGCTCTACTTTTGCTTCATTGTGAATCTGGGCAGATCGTTAACTCGTTTGCGATTTTGCCGACGTTGTTGTAGTTGTTCCGTGCATGCTATGTCATTGTTCTTGCCATGTCTAGCTAGCGTTTTGTGCCTTCTTAATGGATGTATGATTGCCTTGCCATTACTTGCACTGTGGTGAGTGCATCGAGCTTGTTTACATGCCTTCGTGAGTTATATTTCAGCATGTCTCAGTTTTCACAGTCTGAAAACTGATTATGTTTTTGCTATGTTCGTGTGCCCGTTAGTATATTTTGTGATCCCTTTGGACCCCAGGTCACTTAGGGACTTTTGTTAAGCTTGTTGAGTAGCTCCATGCAATGTTCTTACTTGTCTTAATCAGGTCTTGTTTCATGTTGTTTTGCTGCTCCGAAGAGGGCTTCGTGATCTGAAATTTCTGACAAGTGTTAATTTCACTAAGTCTGGAATCTGTTTTGCATTTGCGTTTTTTTCATGCTTGTTTGAACCTCTTAATGGATGAATTGGCCGTGGCTCAGTGCTAGTATTTTGTTAGGCATCTTGTGTGCATCCCTGCCATGTATTATATTGTCATGTTTGGTGGCTGTAGCATGCCCATTGCATTGCATTTAGATGCCTACTTGCTGTAAATCGCAGACCGGTGTCATTCGTAAAACGCTTGCCATTTCCAAACCGTAACTCCGATTCAGATGATGTTTATATCGTTTTCAAGTGATTTCATCTCATCTTTCCAATGGCACCCTTGGAATTCCAAGTTGAGGCCACGTTCATGCATTTCCTATCATATTTTGCATTTTGCATCCCGCATCGCATCCCGCATAGCATATCATCATTTCCTCATATCGCTTGGTCTTGCACGTGATTGATTGAATCCTTGTTGCTTGTTTGTCTTGTTTGGGTAGAGCCGGGAGACGAGTTCGCTACCGAGGAGCCCGTTGAGTTTGCTTGTGAGGATCCAGTCAACTCTGACAACTGTGCAGGCAAGATGATCATACTCTCGAAATCACTACTATCTTTGCTATGCTAGTTTGCTCGCTCTTGCTATGCCAATGCTACGATGCCTACCTTTTGCTTGTCAGCCTCCCAATTGCCATGTCAAACCTCTAACCCACCTTGTCCTAGCAAACCGTTGATTGGCTATGTTACCGCTTCGCTCAGCCCGTCTTATAGCGTTGCTAGTTGCAGGTGAAGATTGGAGTCGTTCCTTGTTGGAACATTTATTTACTTATTGGGATATCATTATATCGCTATGTTATCTTCATGCATCTATATACTTGGTAAAGGGTGGAAGGCTCGGCCTCTCGCCTAGTGTTTTGTTCCACTCTTGCCGCCCTAGTTTCCGTCATATCGGTGTTATGTTCCCAGATTTTTGCGTTCCTTACGCGGTTGGGTTATAATGGGAACCCCTTGATAGTTCGCCTTGATTAAAGATTTTTCAGCAATGCCCAACCTTGGTCTTACCATTTGCCACCTAGCCTCTTTTTCCCTCGGGTTTCCGGAGCCCGCGGGTCATCTTATTTTAAACCCCCCGGGCCAGTGCTCCTCTGAGTGTTGGTCCAAATAGAGCCACTTGCAGCGCCACCTCGGGGCAACTTGAGGGTTGGTTTTAGTTGTACGTAGTGTTCATCTGAGTGTGCCCTGAGAAAGAGATATGTGCAGCTCCTATCGGGATTTGTTGGCACATTCGGGCGGTGTTGCTGGATTTGTTTTAACCTGTCGAAATGTCTTGAATTACCGAGATACCGAGTCTGATCGGAACGTCTTGGGAGGAGGTCTATTCCTTCGTTGACCGTGAGAGCTTGTCATGGGCTAAGTTGGGACTCCCCTGCAGGGATTGAACTTTCGAAAGCCGTGCCTGCGGTTATGGGCAGATGGGAATTTGTTAATGTCCGGTTGTAGATAACTTGAACCTTAATTAATTAAAATGAATCAACTGAGTGAGTTACCGTGATGGCCTCTTCTCGGCGGAGTCCGGGAAGTGGACACAGTGTTGCAGTACTGCTTGCGCAGGTTGTTCCTCTAGCTTCTCGCTCGTGATTTGCCTCCTCTTCTCGCTCTCTTTTGCGAATAAGTTAGCCACCATATATGCTAGTCGCTTGCTGCAGCTCCACTTATATTTGCCTTACCCAATCCTACAAGCTTAAATAGTCTTGATCGCGAGGGTGCGAGATTGCTGAGTCCCTGTGGCTCACAGATACTATAACTCCAGATGCAGGTCCAGGTGATTCCGCTCCAGGTGATGATTATGAGCTCAAGTGGGAGTTCGACGAAGACTCTCAGCGATACTACGTGTCTTTTCCTGATGATCAGTAGTGGTGCCTAGTTGGGGTTTGATTGGGACCTTGTCGCATGTTGGGTTCTTTTCTATTTTGGCGCCGTAGTCGGGCCATGAGTGTTTGTATGATGGATGTTATTTATGTACTTTGATGTGACGTGGCGAGTGTAAGCCAACTATGTCTCTCCCCCTTTTATTATGCTTTACGTGGGATGTTGTAATGATTGCCTAACTTGCGACATTTCTTTCAATGCGGTTATGTCTCTAAGTCGTGCCTCGACACGTGGGAGCTATAGCCGCATCAAGGGCGTTACAAGTTGGTATCAGAGCCTTCCCCGACCTTAACAACCCCATTGCTTGATCGTTTTTAGAGGCCGAGTTGTGTCTAGAAAAATGTTTTGAGTCACTTAGGAATTATATATCGGAGAGATTAGGAATTCTTTTTACTTCCCAGTCTCCTCATCGCTCTGGTAAGGCATCCTGACGTAGAGTTTTGACTCTTCTCTTCTCAAATTTCACTAAAAAAAATTTTAGGATCACGCGAGTATCTTGGAATCGTTCCAATGGCTTATGATGAGAACATTGTCTTGGTGCCTCCTGTCAGGGGTTTAGTGGAAGTGTCCCGGGGAGTTGAGCTCTGAGGTGTTGTTATCATAATTTTATCGTTGCAATTCTGGAATACTTGAGATATGTTCGCTGACATCGAAAATCTCTTTTATGCAGTTTGTTGGTGAGATAACCTTGACGCCACCCAGTACTGGGGCGGGAGTTCGGGAGTATCGCCATAACTTATATAACGGATGCTTTTTCGAAGGTTGAGGTAGATGGTTTCCGAAGTTTTCTTGGTTATGTGTTGAAGGATGGATACAGCTGGATGTAGGATTTGCTAGTTTGGGTGAGATATTATGCTTGCCCTGTATCCCCAACACCTGATTGCATAACCGGAAAGGTTCAGGAGTTTCATAGGTCGGAATTCTAGTAGCTCTAGTTCTTCTTCCACGGATATTGGTTTGAGATTGGGATTTCTTACCGATTATTCGTTCTTGATCCGTACCTTGTTGATTTATTTCTCTACCTTAATTCTACGTGGCTTCTCAATTTATGGATATGTGACCATTTGAAGAGGAATGCATTCGTTCATTTTGTTCGGATGTGAAGACTATATGTTGCAATTTTCATTCCGTTGGTTTCAGCTTCATTTATCTGTCTATGTGCTAACGGTGGTCAACCTCTTCAGGATGGTGAAAAAGGTGAAGATTGGGATTACCAAGAGTCAGTCCAAGTACAAGTGTTACCACCTTGATGACAAGGACACTCTCTTCTTCGAGGATCGAATTGTTGTACCCAAAGGGGACCTCCGTAAAGTGATCATGAACGAGGCTCACAATTCTCTCCTCTCCATCCACCCTGGGAGCACGAAGATGTATCAGGACCTCAAGCAAGCTTATTGGTGGACTCAAATGAAGCGCGAGATCGCTCAATTCGTGAATGAATGTGATGTCTGCAGAAGAGTGAAGGCAGAACACCAAAGGCCAGCTGGTCTCCTCCAACCTCTTGCCATTCTAGAATGGAAGTTTGACCACATTGAAATGGACTTCGTGACTGGGTTTCCAAAGTCCAAGCGTGGCAATGATGCTATATTCGTTGTCATCGACAAACTCACCAAAGTGGCTCACTTTCTGCCTATCAAAGAGTCGATCACTGCAGCTCAATTGGCGGAACTCTATACCTCTCGCATTGTCTCTCTGCACGGTATTCCTCAAGTGATATCTTCAGACCGTGGCAGAATCTTTACCTCCAAGTTTTGGGATTCTTTTCAGAAGGCCATGGGCACCAACATCCGCTTCAGCACTGCTTTCCATCCTCAAACAAGCGGTCAAGTCGAGCGTGTCAACCAGATTCTTGAAGATATGCTCAGGGCTTGTGTGATCTCCTTCGGCATGAAGTGGGAGGATTGTCTCCCTTATGCTGAATTCTCATACAACAATAGTTTTCAAGCAAGTTCGGGCAAGGACCCTTTTGAAATTCTGTATGGCAGGAAGTGCCGTACCCCTCTCAACTTGTCTGAAACCGGTGAACGTCAGCTTTTGGGTAATGACTTAATCACAGAGGCAGAAGAAATGTGCAAAGTCATTCGAGATAACCTCCAAGCAGCCCAATCCCATCAGAAGAGCTACTATGATAGTAAGCACCGTGATTTGGCTTTCGAGATCGGAGATCATGTTTACCTCCGTGTCTCTCCTATGAAAGGTACTCGTCGCTTCGGTATCAAAGGGAAGCTTGTCCCTTGATACGTGGGACCTTTCAAGATTGTCAGCAAGAGAGGCGACCTCGCCTATCAACTCGAGCTTCCTTCAAACTTTGCAAATGTTCATGACGTGTTCCATGTCTCTTAGCTTCGAAAGTGCTTCAAGACTCCTGACCGCACAGTCAACTTCGAGGACATTGAGCTCCAAGAAGATCTCTCCTATCGTGAGCACCCAGTTGCTATTCTTGAAGAGACTAAACGCAAGACTCGCAACAAGTCAATCAAATTTCTCAAAGTCAAGTGGTCACACCATTCCAACCGTGAAGCTACCTTGGAACGCGAGGATCACCTCCGTTCTGAGCACCCGGAGTTCTTTCAGTCCTAGATCTCGGGATGAGATCTTTTCATAGTGGTGGAGTATTGTAACACCCCGGATGTAACTTTCCCAATTTGTACTCCAACTCTTGCCGTTTCCGGCGTTAAGTTATATTTATTTCTCGGGTTCGGGTCTTTGTCTCCATGTGTTGTTTTCATTTTCATGCATCTCATTTTATGTCATCATCTGCATTGCATTTGCATACGTGTTCGTCTCATGCATTCGAGCATTTTCCCCGTTGTCCGTTTTGAATTCCGGCGCTTTGTTCTCCTCCGGTGGTCATTTCTAGCTTTCTTTCGTGTGTGGGGATTAAACATTTCCGGATTGGACCGAGACTTGTCATGCGGCCTTGGTTTACTACCGGTAGACCGCCTGTCAAGTTTCGTATCATTTGGACTTCGTTTGATACTCCAACGATTAACCGAGGGACTAAAAAGGCCTCGTGTGTGTTGCAGCTCAACACCCCACCAATTTGGCCCAAAACCCACCAAACTCTGCTCCATGTCCTAGAGCGTTCGATCACGATCGCGTGGCCGAAAACCGCACCTCATTTGGACTCTCCTAGCTCCACTTATGCCTATATATAGCCCCCCCGTTTTCGTATCTCGGATCTCTCCTCGTCCAACCCTAAAATAAAATAAATAAAAACTCCAGATCCGCTGCCGACGGACGTGTCCGGAGCAGACCGGACAACGTCCGCCGCCACCACGCAGCCAACCGTCGTACGCCACGTGGCACCGCCACCTCCCCGCCGCCACCGGCCCGCGGGAGCCCGCGCCCGGCCCCCTCGCCGCCCGAACGGGCCACGTCCCCGCCACCGCGCCGCCTTCATCTTCCCCGAGCCCGGTCGAGCCGCC
>NC_041386.1:272714213-272734973 GCF_002162155.2 Triticum dicoccoides | reverse complement strand
GCTCGCCACCACCGCCTCGCGCCGCCCCGCGCCACCGGGAGCCGCCGCCGCCTCGGCCTCGCCGCTCCTCCGCCGCCCTGTCGTCCTCACCTCCGAGCCCCGGCCTCCTCTTCAACTCCGGCCAGCTCGAGCTCAACTCCGGCGAACTCCTCGGGAAACGCGCCAGATCTAGATCCAAACTTCTCCTCGGTTGACTTTTCTCCTCCTAACCCTGATTTTTTGTGCATACTTTGACCAGTGATATCTCTGCATTCGTAACTCCGTTTTGGACATATAGTATATCAAAATGTTCGTCTCGATGAGTACATCATTTCATTCCATTGCATCATTTTCATTTGAGTTCATCTTGATGCCCAAAATACTGTTAGAAGGAGGCTTCGTGAGTTAATTGTCAGATCTGCTAGTTCATCTTAGACTTTTGTCATTTTTGCCATGATTAACGTGTGCATGATATGCCTGTGAGTCCTTCATATGTTTTGTTAAGAATTTTGTCTTCTTTCCAGAGGTGCAACCCATGCATTTTTAGGATGTGTGTGGTGACTTGTGCAAGCTTGCAAAGTGAGGCACCCGGGAAATCTGTTTTCAGGGACTTAGTAGTTTTCACTAAGTCTGGGATTATTTAGTTCATGATGCCATATGTTCATCTTGTTTCCTAGTGATCCGTGCCTCTTTTGAGGATGATCAGTAAAGGAGTTTTGTTAATCATGTTATGCTCTATCCAGTCATGTCTTTGTTTGCAATTATGGAGCACCCTAGCTTGAGTCAATCGAGCTCTACTTTTGCTTCGTTGTGAATCTGGGCAGATCGTCAACTCGTTTGGGATTTTGTCGGCGTTGTTGTAGTTGTTCCGTGCATGCTATGTCATTGTTCTTTCCATGTCTAGCTATAATTTTGTGCCTTCTTAATGGATGTATGCTTGCCTTGCCATTACTTGCACCGTGGTGGGCGCATCGAGCTCGTTTACATGCCTTCGTGAGTTATATTTCAGCATGTCTCAGTTTTCAGTCTGAAAACTGATTATGTTTTTGCTATGTTCGTGTGCCCGTTAGTATATTTTGTGATCCCTTTGGACCCCAGGTCACTTAGGGACTTTTGTTAAGCTTGTTGAGTAGCTCCATGCAATGTTCTTACTTGTCTTAATCAGGTCTTGTTTCATGTTGTTTTGCTGCTCCGAAGAGGGCTTCGTGATCTGAAATTTCAGACAAGTGTTAATTTCACTAAGTCTGGAATCTGTTTTGCATTTGCGTTTTTGCCATGCTTGTTTGAACCTCTTAATGGATGAATTGGCCGTGGCTCAGTACTAGTCTTTTGTTAAGCATCTTGTGTGCATCCCTGCCATGTATTATATTGTCATGTTTGGTGGCTGTAGCATGCCCATTGCGTTGCATTTAGATGCCTACTTGTTGTAAATCGCAGACCGGTGTCATTCGTAAAACGCTTGCCATTTCCAAACCGTAACTGCGATTCCGATGATCTTTATATCGTTTTCAAGCGATTTCATCTCATCTTTCCAGTGGAACCCTTGGAATTCCAAGTTGAGGCCAGGTTCATGCATTTCCTGTCATATCTTGCATTTTGCATCCCGCATCGCATCCCGCATAGCATATCATCATTTCCTCATATTGCTTGGTCTTGCACGTGGTTGATTGTATCCTTATTGCTTGTTTGTCTTGTTTGGGTAGAGCCGGGAGACGAGTTCGCTACCGAGGAGCCCGTTGAGTTTGCTTGTGAGGATCCAGTCAACTCTGACAAATGTGCAGGCAAGATGATCATAACCTCGAAATCACTACTATCGTTGCTATGCTAGTTTGCTCGCTCTTGCTATGCCAATGCTACGATGCCTACCTTTTGCTTGTCAGCCTCCCAATTGCCATGTCAAACCTCTAACCCACCTTGTCCTAGCAAACCGTTGATTGGCTATGTTGCCGCTTCGCTCAGCCCCTCTTATAGCGTTGCTAGTTGCAGGTGAAGATTGGAGCCGTTCCTTGTTGGAACATTTATTTACTTATTGGGATATCATTATATCGCTATGTTATCTTAATGCATCTATATTCTTGGTAAAGGGTGGAAGGCTCGGCCTCTCGCTTAGTGTTTTGTTCCACTCTTGCCGCCCTAGTTTCCGTCATATCGGTGTTATGTTCCCGGATTTTTGCGTTCCTTACGCGGTTGGGTTATAATGGGAACCCCTTGATAGTTCGCCTTGATTAAAGCTTTTCCAGCAATGCCCAACCTTGGTCTTACCATTTGCCACCTAGCCTCTTTTTCCCTCGGGTTTCCGGAGCCCGCGGGTCATCTTATTTTAAACCCCCCGGGCCAGTGCTCCTCTGAGTGTTGGTCCAAATAGAGCCACTTGCAGCGCCACCTTGGGGCAACTTGAGGGTTGGTTTTAGTTGTACGTAGTGTTCATCTGAGTGTGCCCTGAGAAAGAGATATGTGCAGCTCCTATCGGGATTTGTCGGCACATTCGGGCGGTGTTGCTGGATTTGTTTTAACCTGTCGAAATGTCTTGAATTACCGAGATATCGAGTCTGATCGGAACGTCTTGGGAGGAGGTCTATTCCTTCGTTGACCGTGAGAGCTTGTCATGGGCTAAGTTGGGACTCCCCTGCAGGGATTGAACTTTCGAAAGCCGTGCCCGCGGTTATGGGCAGATGGGAATTTGTTAATGTCCGGTTGTAGATAACTTGAACCTTAATTAATTAAAATGAATCAACTGAGTGTGTTACCGTGATGGCCTCTTCTCGGCGGAGTCCGGGAAGTGGACACGGTGTTGGAGTACTGCTTGCGCAGGTTGTTCGTCTAGCTTCTCGCTCGTGCTTTGCCTCCTCTTCTCGCTCTCTTTTGCGAATAAGTTAGCCACCATATATGCTAGTCGCTTGCTGCAGCTCCACTTATATTTGCCTTACCCAATCCTATAAGCTTAAATAGTCTTGATCGCGAGGGTGCGAGATTGCTGAGTCCCTGTGGCTCACAAATACTATAACTCCAGATGCAGGTCCAGGTGATTCCGCTCCAGGTGACGATTACAAGCTCAAGTGGGAGTTCGACGAAGACTCTCAGCGATACTACGTGTCTTTTCCTGATGATCAGTAGTGGTGCCTAGTTGGGGTTTGATTGGGACCTTGTCGCATGTTGGGTTCTTTTCCATTTTGGCGCCGTAGTCGGGCCATGAGTGTTTGTATGATGGATGTTATTTATGTACTTTGATGTGACGTGGCGAGTGTAAGCCAACTATGTCTCTCCCCCTTTTATTATGCTTTACATGGGATGTTGTAATGATTGTCTAACTTGCGACATTGCTTTCAATGCGGTTATGTCTCTAAGTCGTGCCTCGACACGTGGGAGCTATAGCCGCATCAAGGGCGTTACAACCCCTCCCAATGAACAGGACCTCATTTCAACCGTAGGCAATCGAAGAGAAGTCCATTTCCTCCGTTTTGCGGCACGGCAGACCCCACCAATCTACAGGATCCCATTTCAACCATAGGAGCTCGAACAGAAGTCTGTTTCCTTAGTTTTGTGGTACGCTAGACCCCTCCCGATGAACAGGATCCCATTTCGATCGTAGGCGGTAGAACAGAAGGCCGTTTCCTCCGTACTGTGGTACGCTAGACCCCATTTCGGCTGTTCCATCCAAGCCGGTTGGCTCCCGTTGAACAGGACACGTTTGGACCCAGCCGGTTGGTTGCCGATGTACACAATGCCATTGCAATTGGCATTCGAGAGAACGTCTGCATGTACCTATGTGGCCGTCTTTTTTTTTGCAACGTGGCTGTCATATGTGTATAGGATTTAGACGGGACTGCCTGAACTGCTACCGCTCCTTACTTGGCCATGATTCATCGTGGCAGACAGACTGATCGACCGGTATGTACATGCACGTCTGCAACCACACACACAATGGTACGTATGCTTCGACCTGGAGGGTCCCAGCTATTAGGGATGATAAGAACGCACTTCCTTGCGTGCGAAGATAAAGTTGGTGGGTCCCAGCTATTAGGGGTAGGAATCATTTTTTGCATAATAAGAAGGCACTTCCTTCCGTGCAAAGATGTAGCTGGTGGGTTTAGCTGTCAGCCTCGTCATGTATAGTCCTCTTTTGATAGCTATTGTTCATTGACCACGCTGACGATGCCGCGCCGAGCGCACCAACGCAGTGGATGATGGCGAGGCCTGGGAAGGGAACGAACCGAAGTCGGGGAAGACACGGCAGTGGTTTCCCATGCAGAAGGGCGTACGAGGCTTGACTAGTTCGGTTGCGGTGTGACGCTACCATCGCCGGAAAATAACAAAGGGTGTGGGTGACAAAGGGAAGGCCTGGCCAATGGTGGGAGTAGGGTGGGGTGATAACTGTAAGTGCATCTAGTGCCCCTTAGTGATTTTGGTGTATTGAAGACTTATAGGTTAAGGGACTAATGTGTTTTTAAGTGTACACAGGTCTATAAGTCTATGAGAAATTTGATATTTACAGAGAAAATCAACCCTTAAAAATGAAGTTCTTCGACTGAAGACTTTGGATTTCTGAAGACTTTGAAAGTGAAGAAATTGGTGCAATCCTGAAGACTTGGTATTCATTTGAGGAACATGAAGCATGAAGACTTTTGTTTTTGTAGTTTCATTTTATCTTTCTTGAGTCTTAGAAAACACCGTACTGTTAAAGGGGGTCGAGGAAATACTAAGGAAAAATTTCCATGTGATGCTCAACTCAAATCCTACACCTACCAATCCCTTCGAGTGAAGCCATTGGAAATCTCATACAGTTCAGTCATATTCTTCTGTGACAGAGACGAAGTTCTTCTGGTCTCTGAGGAATTTGTTCTGACTGAGGAGTTAGAAATTTGCCAGTGCGTATTACCTACATAGTGAGGAACATGATAGCCCGGAGGAATTTGATACTCAAATTTCCGACCGTTATTGTGCTATGCGCCACCTATCCCAAAATATCTACCCACCTAACGGTCATATCATTGAAGGGCATTTATGTCTTATCATGCCGGGATGCTCCCTAGGCTATAAATAGCCACCCCCTACATCCACTAGCTGGTTGGCTGCTCTGAGAGAAACTGACACTTGTCATATGAGAGCATCCCATTCTCCGAGGACTTTGAGTGAAAATCATCAAGTGAGGAAAACCCAAACCCAAACACCTACAAACCCCAAGTGGTTGAGCATCACTCAAGAGATTGATCCTTCGTGGATCCGACGCTTGTTACCTTTGAAGACTGTGCTTCTTCCAGATGGTTAGGCGTCATGGTCTAGAGCATCCAAGAGGAATTGTGGATTGCCGAGTGACCAAGTTTGTGAAGGTTCGGAAGTCACCTGAAGACTTACCACGAGTGACTGGGCGAGGTGTGTGTGACCATAGCTCAAGGGGAATACGGTGAGGACTAAGTGCCCCGAGCTGCGTGTTCAGGACTCGGTGTCTGGGACTGCGTGTCCTCAGGTTTAAATACCTAGCCACCCTAACCAGACGTACAACTGTCACAGCAGTTGGAACTGGTCTACCAATCATTCTCTTCACCGAGCTAACTGGTTCTATTTCCTCAACTCTTTCATTTCCTCATAACTGTGTTGAGTGCTTGTTCATATCTGTGTTTGAACACTTTGACTAAAGACTTTCTCAAATTTCTCAGTTCAATTTCTTCAGTCTGTTTGTCTTCATCCTGTGTTATCCTGTGCTTACGCTTACTGTTTTCTGTGCTTGTCTTCATTTCATCATGATGACTATGCTTGTGCTCTATTATGTTTACTTTTGAGTACTTATTCCATTGCTAGTAGTTCTTCGCTAAGGAATTTCCTCACCTACAAATTCCTCAGTGAAGAATTCATAAACATCGCCTATTCACCCCCCTCTAGTTGATATAACGCACTTTCAATTGGTATCAGAGCAGGGTACTCCCTTGTTCTGTGTGATTTTGGTTTAACCGCCTGGAGTTTTAGTTATGTCGACCGCAGGTATGATCAAGGTCTCTGCTGGGTGTCCTACCTTCGATGGGATGGACTTCCCCTACTGGAAGAATAAGATGCGAATGCATCTTGAGGCAATTGATAATGATCTCTGGTATGTTGTGGAAAATGGTGTTCCCTCAGTCACACCTTCTCTGAATGCTGCTGATGTGAAGAGATTCAAGCAACTCGATTCTCAAGCGAAGAATATCATATGTGGCCATATGAGCGAAGGACAGTATGGAAGAGTGAGTGCTTTGGAAACTGCTAAGCTTATCTGGGATAGGCTGTCCAAGGTGAATGAAGGAGCCTCAACACAGCGTGACTCTCGAGTTGATGTTCTTCGCAATCTCTTCAACCGCTTCAAAAGACTCGACAATGAAAATGTTCAACAAACCTTCGATCGGCTCACTGACATCTCAAATGAGCTTCAAGCACTTGGTGCCACTGACATCATCGACCATGAGGTGGTGAAGAAATTGCTGAGATCGCTTGATTCCTCATTTGATACTCTGGCATTGATGATACAAGAACGTGCTGATTACAAGTCACTTGATCCCACTAATATCCTTGAGAGGCTAAATACTCATGAGTTCCAGCTTGCTGAAAAGAGAGATCTCTATGGTTTGAGCTATGGCAGATCACGTGCACTGAAGGCCAAGGCAGTATCTGAGTCTGAAGATGAAGACTCTGGTAGCAGCCTTGGTGATCCTGAATAACTAAGCCATGAGCTAGCACTGCTTGTGAAGAAATTCCAGAAGTTCTCAAGACGTGGTCGCTTTGGAAGACCCTCAAGGGGCAATGATTCCTCATCCACTGACTACAAGAAGAGGCTTTGTCACAAATGCAAGAAACCTGGACATTACATTCAAGGTTGTCCTCAGTGGGAAAAGGAATCAAAGAACAGGAAATACAAGGATTACAGTTCTGATGATGCGAAGAAAAAGAAGAAATCCTCAAAATCTTCATCATCAATATCCTCAAAGTCATCATCTCACAAGAAGAGCAGCTCCAAGAAGGCTCGGGCATTCATTGGCAAGGAAATAGACTATGAGGCTGAATCTGAAGAAAATGAGGAAGAGGAGGCATCTGAGGAGTCTGAATCCGGTGTGGCAAGCCTGTCCCTCGCTACTGCATTTGTCAGCAAGTCTATCTTCAACACTGAAGAAAATGGCCTCACCAACAAGGCTGATAAAGGCAACGATTAATACACTCCCTCCTATTGCTTCATGGCAAAGGGTGCCAAGGTACTCAAATATACCTCCTCTGAATCAAGTGAGAATGAATCTGATGAAAACCTCAAGCCCAGCTATTCTAAACTTGCTAAGATTGCTGTAAAACAACAAAGGGCTTTTGAAAAGGTTCAAAACATGTTAGACAAAAGTGATGATATGTTGGGTGAAGAAATTGATCACACTAAAACCTTGACTGAAAATCTTGAGAGACTTCAGACTAGGTTTGACAACCTTCAAGGTCATCATAACACTCTCTTATCTGATCATGAGAAGCTTTCTTATGAATTTCTTCAAAGAAAGCAATATCTTGAAAAGCTAAGAATGAGTTATGAAGATCTTCAGAAGGAGCACGATTCATTACTTCCTCAACAAATCAACGCTTCTCAGGAAGAATTTGTTCCTCCATGCTTGAAGTGCATTGAACGTGAATCTGCTAATTCATCACCTGAATGTTCAAATGCTGCTAATGGTTCAAATTCTTCACCTGCCTCTACTAGCACTAATTCCTCATCTGAGGACACTGCTAGTATCACTGACGATGCAAGGCTGAAGGAATTGTACATGGCAGGCATGTACAAAAGCCTCAAAGGGCACCAGACTCTTTGTGATGTGCTTAAAAAGCAGATCCTCAACAAGAACCCTAGGAAAGAGGGTATTGCCTTTGAGAGGAAACTCAATGCTAATGGTACATATTGGAAGCCTGAGCAGTACCCCAAAACCTCATGGGTTGCTGCAAAGGGACCTCCAGTTGATCCATCTAACTTATCTGGCTTTGCATGTGAATCTCCTTGTTCTGATGATGAGTCATTTGACTCCAACTATAAACTGTTCAAAAATCATAATGGTGAAGTATTTGCTAGATATGTTGGCACTAACTGCAGGAACGGTTCCCCTATGAAGAAAATCTGGGTTCCCGAAAGGTGCCTTGAAAGTCTTCAGGTGAATGTCCTCAGGACACCACCTGTGAAGAATAGGAAGCCCAGATCAAATTCTTCATATGGACCAATTTCCTCAAAAGGATGAAAGTCATCATATGAATATCATCGTGCTAACTACTCTGTTTCGCAAGGAAGAGCTAAGGTCCATGAATATGAGCATTATTCTTCTAATCATTATGTTCATAAGTCCTCGAAGAATTACTTTGCTTATTCATATGCTTATCCTAAGCCCTCTTATGTGAAAGGAAATGGACTGGCTTCTATGCCATGTTTCTCGTATGGAGCTCGCAGAGTGATGAACTCTTTACCACCCCTTCAGATGTGGGTGGTGAAGAAAAAGAACTAATTTCTTCTGCAGGGTCAGGTCTCCAGACGTACGTAATCGTCTGAAGAATTTGCTGGAGACCTGAGTGTGCCTGATAGGACACATGCTAACCACGAAGAAATGAACTATCATTTCTCACGTCCTCATACTGCGTTATCTGTTCTATTGCTTGATGAAATTGATCTGATGATTTGATGTCATATTCTTCACTTATGAAGTATATGAGTTCGTAAGCTGCACTAACTCATCTGCAGGATGATCAACCCAAAGCCACTGAGAAGGTCCTCGATAGTGGATGTTAAATCACATGACTGGTGACAAGAATCTATTGATGGATGCTCCATTATCTCCGTCGCATCTTGTAACACCCTCGATGTGGCTATATCTCCCACATGTCGAGGCACGACTTAGAGGCATAACCGCATTGAAAGCAATGTCGCAAGTTAGGCAATCTTCACAACATCCCATGTAATATAGATAATAAAAGGGGAGATAACATAGTTGGCTTACACTCGCCACGTCAATCAAGTACATAAATAGCATTACATCATTCAAACACTCATGGCCCGACTACGGCGCCAAAATAAAAGACAACCCAACATGCGACACGGTTCCGATCACCCCAACTGGGCACCACTACTGATCATCAGGAAAAGAAACATAGTATCATTGAGAGTCCTCGTCGAACTCCCACTTGAGCTCAAGCGCGCCATCTGGAGAGGAATCATTAGGCCCTACATCTGGTTTGGAAGTAATCTGTGAGCCACAGGGACTCAGCAATATCGCACCCTCGCGATCAAGACTATTTAAGCTTAATAGGAAAGGCAAGGCGAATATATGTGGAGCTACAGCAAGAGACTAGCATATATGGTGGCTATCCTGTTCGCAAAAGAGAGCGAGAAGAGAAGGCAAAGCGCGAACGAGAAACTAGAGAACAACTTGCACGAGCATTACTCCAACACCGTGTTCACTTCCCGGACTCCGCCGAGAAGAGACCATCACGGTAACTCACAGTGTTGATTCATTTTAATTAAGTTAAGGTTCAAGTTATCTACAACCGGACATTAACAAATTCCCATCTGCCCATAACCGTGGGCACGGCTTTCGAAAGTTCAAATCCTCGCAGGGGAGTCCCAACTTAGCCCATGACAAGCTCTCATGGTCAACGAAGGAATAGACCTCCTCCCGAGACGTTCCGATCAGACTCGGTATCTCGGTTCTTCAAGACACTTCGACAGGTTAAAACAAATCCAGTAACACCGCCCGAATGTGCCGACAAATCCCGATAGGAGCTGCACATATCTCGTTCTCAGGGCACACTCAGATTGTCTAAACTTCCGGTAGGCCAGCCCAGAGTTTCCCCTGGTAGCCACCGGCGGCGGACGAGTTTGACCAACACTCAGAGGAGCACTTGCCCGGGGGGGTTTAAACAAGATGACCCTCAGGCTCCGGAAACTCAAGGGAAAAAGAGGCTAGGTGGCAAATGGTAAAACCAAGGTTGGGCATTGCTGGAAAAGCTTTAATCAAGACGAACTATCAAGGGGTTCCCATTATAACCCAACCGCGTAAGGAACGGAAAATCCGGGAACATAACACCGATATGACGGAAACTAGGGCGGCAAGAGTGGAACAAAACACTAGTCGAGAGGCCAAGCCTTCCACCCTTTACCAAGTATATAGATGCATTAAGATAACATGGCAATATAATGATATCCCAACAAGTAAATAATGTTCCAACAAGGAACGGTCTCCAATCTTCACCTGCAACTAGCAACACTATAAGAGGGGCTGAGCAAAGCGGTAACATAGCCAATCAACAGTTTGCTAGGACATGGTGGGTTAGAGGTTTGACATGGAAATTTGGGAGGCTTGAAAGCAAGTGGTAGGCATCGTAGTATGGCATAGCAAAAGAGCGAGCATCTAGCAAAGCAAAGATAGTAGTGATTTCGAGGGTATGATCATCTTGCCTGCAAAGTTGTCAGAGTTGACTGGATCCTTGAAAGCAAACTCAATGGGCTCCTCGTTAGCGAACTCGTCTCCCGGCTCTACCCAAGCAAGACAAACAAGCAACAAGGACACAATCAACCACGTGCAAGGATCAAACAATATGATGCAAAGATGGTATGCTATACGGGATGCAATATGTGATGCATATGCAAGATTTGACAAGGAATGCATGAACCTGGCCTCAACTTGGAAATCCAATTATTCCACTGGAAAAATGAGATGAAATCGCTTGAAAACGATATAAAGAACGCCGAAATCGGAGTTACGGTTAGGAAATGGCAAGCAATTCAAATATGACCACGTTCTGCGATTTACAACAAGTATTCATCTAAATGCAACAAGATGAACATGCTACAGCACCCAAACATGGCATCAAAATACATGGCAGGAATCCATTCATGAAGCTTAACAAAAGTCTAGCACTGAGCTACGGCCAATTCATCCATTAACAGATACAAACAAGCATGGCAAAAATTGCATTTGGTAAACAGATTTCAGACTTAGTGAAATTAACACTTGTCTGGAATTTCAGATCAGGTAGCACTCTTTGGAGCATGAAAACAATATGCTACAGGACCTGAACATGGCAAAGTAAAGCATGGCATGGAGCTACTCAAAGAGCTTAACAAAAGTCCCTTAGTAACCTTGAGCCAAAAGGGATCAGAAAATACAATTGCAAGCATGTGAACATGGCAAAAACATAATCAGTTCTCAGACTTAGTGAAAACTGGAGCATGCTGAAACAGATATCAAGTAGGCATGTTTACGAGCTCGATGCACTCACTATAGAGCAAGTCATGACAAGCTAAGAATACACCCATCAAGAATACACAAAATGCAAGCTAGACATGGCAAGAACAATAACATAGCATGCACGGATCAACTACAACATTCCCGGCAAAATCGCTAACAAGTAGACAATCTGCCCAGATTCACGAAATGACAAAAGTAGAGCTCAGTTGGCTCAAGCTAGGGTGCTCCATAATTGCAAAAAAATACATGGATGGATAGATCACTACAAGATTAACAAAACATCCTTACTGATAATCCTCAAAAGAGGCACGGATCACTAGGAAACAACATGAACATATGGCCATATGAGATAAACAGGTCAAGGACTTAGTGGAAATGCTAAGTCCCTAAAATCAGCATTAACGAATGCTCCACTTTGCAAGCTTGTGCTAGTCACCACACACATCACAAAAATACATGGGTTGCACCTCTGGATAGATGGCAAAACCCTTAACAAAACATATGTAGAGCTCATGGGCAGATCTGAAGGAAATATGCCCTAGAGGTAATAATAAAGTTATTATTTATTTCCTTATATCATGACAAATGTTTATTATTCATGCTAGAATTGTATTAACCGGAAACATAATATTTGTGTGAATACATAGACAAACAAAGTGTCACTAGTATGCCTCTACTTGACTAGCTCGTTAATCAAAGCTGGTTATGTTTCCTAACCATAAACAAAAGAGTTGTTATTTGATTAACGGGATCACATCATTAGGAGAATGATGTGATTGACATGACCCATTCCATTAGCTTAGCACCCGATCGTTTAGTATGTTGCTTTTGCTTTCTTCATGACTTATACATGTTCCTATGACTATGAGATTATGCAACTCCCGTTTGCCGGAGGAACACTTTGTGTGCTACCAAACGTCACAACGTAACTGGGTGATTATAAAGGAGCTCTACAGGTGTCTCCAAAGGTACATGTTGGGTTGGCGTATTTCGAGATTAGGATTTGTCACTCCGATTGTCGGAGAGGTATCTCTGGGCCCTCTCGGTAATGCACATCACTTAAGCCTTGCAAGCATTGCAACTAATGAGTTAGTTGCGGGATGATGTATTACAGAACGAGTAAAGAGACTTGCCGGTAACGAGATTGAACTAGGTATTGGATACCGACGATCGAATCTCGGGCAAGTAACATACCGATGACAAAGGGAACAACGTATGTTGTTATGCGGTCTGACCGATAAAGATCTTCGTAGAATATGTAGGAGCCAATATGGGCATCCAGGTCCCGCTATTGGTTATTGACCGGAGACACGTCTCGGTCATGTCTACATTGTTCTCGAACCCGTAGGGTCCGCACGCTTAAGGTTACGATGACAATTATATTATGAGTTTATGAGTTTTGATGTACCGAAGGAGTTCGGTGTCCCGGATGAGATTGGGGACATGACGAGGAGTCTCTAAATGGTCAAGACATAAAGATCGATATATTGGGCGACTATATTCGGACATCGGAAAGGTTCCGAGTGATTCGGGTATTTTTCGGAGTACCGGGTAGTTACGGGAGAAGCAATGGGCCTTGATGGGCTTTAGTGGGAAGTGGAAAAAGAGCCAAGGGGCTGCTGCGCCCCCCCCCTCCCCTCTAGTCCGAATTGGACTAGGGAAAAGGGGGTCGGCCACCTCTCCTTCTCCTCCACTTCCTTCTCCCTTCCTCCCCTCTTGGTGGACTCCTACTAGGACTTGGAGTCCTAGTAGGACTCCACATCCTGGCCGCACCAATTGCCTTGGCCGGCCTCCTCCTCCTCCATCCTTTATATACTGAGGCAAGGGGCACCCCATAGATAGAAGTTGATCCACGTGATCTTATTATTAGCCGTGTGCGGCGCCCCCAGCCACCATAGTCCTCGATAATATTGTAGCGGTGCTTAGGCGAAGCCCTGCGACAGTAGTACATCAAGATCGTCACCACGCCGTCGTGCTGACGGAACTCTTCCCTGACACTTTGCTGGATCGGAGTCCGGGGATCGTCATCGAGTTGAACGTGTGCTAAAACTCGGAGGTGCCGTAGTTTCGGTGCTTGATCGGTCGGGCCGTGAAGGCGTACGACTACATCAACCAAACGCTTATGTTGTCGATCTACAAGGGTATGTAGATCACACTCTCCCCTCGTTGCTATGCATCACCATGATCTTGTGTATGCGTAGGAAATTTTTTGAAATTACTACGTTCCCCAACAGTGGTATCCGAGCCTAGGTTTTATATGTTGATGTTATTTGCACGAGTAGAACACAAGTGAGTTGTGGGCGATATAAGTCATACTGCTTACCAGCATGTCATACTTTGGTTCGGCGGTATTGTTGGATGAAGCGGCCCGAACCGACATTACGCGTACGCTTACGCGAGACCGGTTCTCCCGACGTGCTTTGCACAGAGGTGGCTTGCGGGTGATAGTTTCTCCAACTTTAGTTGAATCGAGTGTGGCTACGCCCGGTCCTTGCGAAGGTTAAAACAGCACCAACTTGACAAACTATCGTTGTGGTTTTGATGCGTACGTAAGATTAGTTCTTGCTTAAGCCCGTAGCATCCACGTAAAACTTGCAACAACAAAGTAGAGGACGTCTAACTTGTTTTTGCAGGGCATGTTGTGATGTGATATGGTCAAGACATGATGCTGATTTTTATTGTATGAGATGATCATGTTTTGTAACCGAGTTATCGGCAACTGGCAGGAGCCATATGGTTGTCGTTTTATTGTATGCAATGCAATCGTGATATAATACTTTACTTTATCACTAAGCGGTAGCGATAGTCGTGGAAGCACAAGCTTGGCGAGACGACAACGATGCTACGATGGAGATCAAGGTGTCGCGCCGGTGACGATGGTGATCACGACGGTGCTTCGGAGATGGACATCACAAGCACAAGATGATGATGGCCATATCATATCACTTATATTGATTGCATGTGATGTTTATCTTTTATGCATCTTATCTTGCTTTGATTGATGGTAGCATTATAAGATGATCTCTCACTAATTATCAAGAAGTGTTCTCCCTGAGTATGCACCGTTGCGAAAGTTCTTCGTGCTGAGACACCACGTGATGATTGGGTGTGATAGGCTCTACGTTCAAATACAACGGGTGCAAAACAGTTGCACACGCGGAATACTCAGGTTATACTTGACGAGCCAAGCATATACAGATATGGCCTCAGAACACGGAGACCGAAAGGTCGAGCGTGAATCATATAGCAGATATGATCAACATAGTGATGTTCACCAATGAAACTACTCCATCTCACGTGATGATCGAACATTGTTTAGTTGATTTGGATCACGTAATCACTTAGAGGATTAGAGGGATGTCTATCTAAGTGGGAGTTCTTAAGTAATATGATTAATTGAACTTAAATTTATCATGAACTTAGTCCTGGTAGTATTTTGCAAATTATGTTGTAGATCAATAGCTCGCGTTGTTGCTTCCCTGTGTTTATTTTGATATGTTCCTAGAGAAAATTGTGTTGAAAGATGTTAGTAGCAATGATGCGGATTGGATCCGTGATCTGAGGTTTATCCTCATTGCTGCACAGAAGAATTATGTCCTTGATGCACCGCTAGGTGACGGACCTATTGCAGGAGCAGATGTAGACGTTATGAACGTTTGGCTAGCTCAATATGATGACTACTTGATAGTTTAGTGCACCATGCTTAATGGCTTAGAATCGGGACTTCAAAGACGTTTTGAACGTCATGGAGCATATGAGATGTTCCAGGAGTTGAAGTTAATATTTCAAGCAAATACCCAAGTTGAGAGATATGAAGTCTCCAACAAGTTCTATGGATAAAAGATGGAGGAGAATCACTGAACTAGTGAGCATGTGCCAGATTGTCTGAGTACTACAATCGCTTGAATCAAGTGGGAGTTAATCTTCCAGATAAGATAGTGATTGACAGAATTCTCTAGTCACCATCACCAAGTTAGTAGAACTTCGTGATGAACTATGATATGCAAGGGATAACGGAAACGATTCCCAAGCTCTTCGTAATGCGGAAATTGACGAAGGTAGAAATCGAGAAAAACATCAAGTGTTGATGGTAGACAAGACAACTAGTTTCAAGAAAAGGGCAGAGGGAAGAAGGGGGACTTCAAGAAGAACAGCAAGCAAGTTGCTGCTCAAGTGAAGAAGCCCAAGTCTGGTCCTAAGCCTGAGACTAAGTGTTTCTACTGCAAAGGGACTGGTCACTGGAAGCGGAACTACCCCAAGTGATTGGCAGATAAGAAGGATGGCAAAGTGAACATAAGTATATTTGATATACATGTTATTGATGTGTACTTTAATAGTGTTTATAGCAACCCCTCAGTATTTGATACTAGTTCAGTTGCTAAGATTAGTAACTCGAAACAGGAGTTGTAGAATAAACAGATACTAGTTAAGGGTGAAGTGACGATGTGTGTTGGAAGTGGTTCCAAGATTGATATGATCATCATCACACACTCCCTATACTTTCGGGATTAGTGTTGAACCTGAATAAGTGTTATTTGATGTTTGCGTTAAGCATGAATATGATTTGATCATGTTTATTGTAATACGGTTATTCATTCAAGTAAGAGAATAAATTGTTGTTCTGTTTACATGAATAAAACCTTATATGGTTGCACACCCAATGAAAATAGTTCATTGGATCTCGATCATAGTGATACACATAATCATAATATTGAAACCAAAAGATGCAAAGTTAATAATGATAGTGCAACTTATTTGTAGCATGCCGTTTAGGTCATAATGGTGTAAAGCGCATGAAGAAACTCCATGCTGATGGGATTTTGGAATCACTTGATTATGAATCACTTGATGCTTGCGAACCATGCCTCATGGGCAAGATGACTAAGACTCTGTTCTCCGGAGCGAGCAACTGACTTATTGGAAATAATACATACTGATGTATGCGGTCCAATGAGTGTTAAGGCTCACGACAAGTATCATTATTTTCTGAAACTTCACACATGATTTGAGCAGACATGGGTATATCTACTTGATGAAACATAAGTCTGAAACATTTGAAAAGTTCAAAGAATTTCAGAGTGAAGTGGAAAATCATCGTAACAAGGAAATAAAGTTTCTACGATCTGATCGCGGAGACAAATATTTGAGTTACGAGTTTGGTCTTCAATTAAAACAATGTGGAATAGTTTGACAAACTCATGCCACCTGGAACACCGCAGCATAATGGTGTGTCTGAATGTCATAACCGTACTTTATTAGATATGGTGCGATCTATGATGTCTCTTACCGATCTACCACTATCGTTTTGGGGTTATGCATTAGAGACAGCTGCATTCACGTTAAATAGGGCACCATCTAAGTCCGTTGAGATGACACAATCTGAACTGTGGTTTGGCAAGAAACCAAAGTTGTCGTTTCTTAAAGTTTGGGGTTGTGATGCTTATATGAAAAAGTTTCATCCTAATAAGCTCAAACCCAAATCGGAGAAATATGTCTTCATAGGATACCCAAAGGAGACTGTTGGGTACACCTTCTATCACAAATCCGAAGGCAAGACTTTTGTTGCTAAATTCAGAGTTTTTCTAGAGAAGGAGTTTCTCTCGAAAGAAGTGAGTGGGAGGAAAGTAGAACTTGATGAGGTAACTGTACCTGCTCCCTTATTGGAAAGTAGTTCATCACAGAAATCTGTTCTTGTGACTACTACACCAATTAGTGAGGAAGCTAATGATGATGATCATGTAACTTCAGATCAAGTTACTACCGAATCTCGTAGGTAAACCAGAGTGAGATCCGCACCAGAGTGGTACGGTAATCCTGTTCTGGAGGTCATGTTACTTGACCATGACGAGCCTATGAACTATGAGGAAGCGATGATGAGCCCAGATTCTGCAAAATGGCTTGAAGCCATGAAATCTGAGATGAGATCCATATATGAGAACAAAGTATGGACTTTGATTGACTTGCCCAATGATCGGCAAGCCATTGAGATTAAATGGATCTTCAAGAGGAAGACAGACGCTGATAGTAGTGTTACTATCTACAAAGCTAGAATTGTCGCAAAAGGTTTTCGACAAGTTCAAAGTGTTGACTACGATGAGAGTTTCTCACTCGTATCTATGCTTAAGTCTGTCCGAATCATGTTAGCAATTGCCGCATTTTATGAAATCTGGCAAATGGATAAACAAAATTGCATTCCTTAATGAATTTATTTAAGAAGAGTTGTATATGATGCAACCAGAAGGTTTTGTCGATCCTAAAGGTGTTAACAAAATGTGCAAGCTCCAGCGATCCATCTATGGACTGGTGCAAGCATCTCGGAGTTGGAATATACGCTTTAATGAGTTGATCAAAGCATATAGTTTTCTACAGACTTGCGGTGAAGCCTGTATTTACAAGAAAGTGAGTGGGAGCACTACATCATTTCTGATAAGTATATGTGAATGACATATTGTTGATTAGAAATAATGAAGAATTATTCTGCAAAGCATAAAGGAAAGTTTGAAAGGAATTTTTCAAAGAAAGACCTCGGTAAAGCTGCTTACATATTGAGCATCAAGATCTATAGAGATAGATTAAGACGTTTGATAAGTTTTTTCAATGAGTACATACCTTGACAAGATTTTGAAGTAGTTCAAAATGGAACAGTCAAAGAAAGAGTTCTTACCTGTGTTGCAAGGTGTGAAATTGAGAAAGACTCAAAGCCCGAGCACGGCAGAAGATAGAAATAGAATTAAAGTCTTTCCCTATGCCTCAGCCATAGGTTCTATAAAGTATGCCATGCTGTGTACCAGATCTATTGTATACCCTACACTGTGTTAAGGAAGGGAGTACAATAGTGATCTAAGAGTAGATCACTGAACAACGGTCAAAATTATCCTTAGTGGAATAAGGAAATATTTCTCAATTATGGAGGTGACAAAAAGGTTCGTCGTAAAAAGTTACGTCGATGCAAGTTTTGACACAGATCTGGATGACTCTAAGTCTCGATCTAGATACATATTGAAAGTGGGAGCAATAAGCTAGAGTAGCTCCGTGTAGAGCATTGTTGACATAGAAATTCGCAAAATACTTACGGATCTGAATGTGACAGACCCGTTGACTAAAATTATCTCACAAGCAAAACATGATCACACCTTAGTACTCTTTGGGTGTTAATCACATAGCGATGTGAACTAGATTACTGACTCTAGTAAACCCTTTGGGTGTTGATCACATATCGATGTGAACTATGGGTGTTAATCACATGGTGATGCGAACTATTGTTATTAAATCACATAGCGATGTGAACTAGATTATTGACTCTAGTGCAAGTGGGAGACTGAAGGAAATATGCCCTAGAGGCAATAATAAAGTTATTATTTATTTCCTTATATCATGATAAATGTTTATTATTCATGCTAGAATTGTATTAACCGGAAACATAATACTTGTGTGAATACATAGACAAACAAAGTGTCACTAGTATGCCTCTACTTGACTAGCTCATTAATCAAAGATGGTTATGTTTCCTAACCATAAACAAAAGAGTTGTTATTTGATTAACGGGATCACATCATTAGGAGAATGATGTGATTGACATGACCCATTCCATTAGCTTAGAACCCGATCGTTTAGTATGTTGCTATTGCTTTCTTCATGACTTATACATGTTCCTATGACTATGAGATTATGCAACTCCCGTTTGCCGGAGGAACACTTTGTGTGCTACCAAACGTCACAACGTAACGGGGTGATTATAAAGTAGCTCTACAGGTGTCTCCAAAGGTACATGTTGCGTTGGCGTATTTCGAGATTAGGATTTGTCACTCCGATTGTCGGAGAGGTATCTCTGGGCCCTCTCGGTAATGCACATCACTTAAGCCTTGCAAGCATTGCAACTAATGAGTTAGTTGCGGGATGATGTATTACAGAACGAGTAAAGAGACTTGCTGGTAACGAGATTGAACTAGGTATTGGATACCGACGATCGAATCTCGGGAAAGTAACATACAGATGACAAAGGGAACAACGTATGGTGTTATGCGGTCTGACCGATAAAGATCTTCGTAGAGTATGTAGGAGCAAATATGGGCATCCAGGTCCCGCTATTGGTTATTGACCGGAGACATGTCTAGGTCATGTCTACATTGTTCTCGAACCCGTAGGGTCCGCACGCTTAAGCTTACGATGACAGTTATATTATGAGTTTATGAGTTTTGATGTACCGAAGGAGTTCGAAGTCCCGGATGAGATCGGGGACATGACGAGGAGTCTCAAAATGGTCGAGACGTAAAGATCGATATATTGGACGACTATATTCGGGCATCGGAAAGGTTTCGAGTGATTCGGGTATTTTTCGGAGTACCGGGTAGTTATGGGAGAAGCAATGGGCCTTGATGGGCTTTAGTGGGAAGAGGAAAAAGGGCCAAGGGGCTGCTGCGCCCCCCCCCCCTCTAGTCCGAATTGGACTAGGGAAAAGGGGGCCGGCCACCTCTCCTTCTCCTCCACTTCCTTCTCCCTTCCTCCCCTCTTGGTGGACTCCTACTAGGACTTGGAGTCCTAGTAGGACTCCACATCATGGCCGCACCAATTGCCTTGGCCGGCCTCCTCCTCCTCCATCCTTTATATACTGAGGCAAGGGGCACCCCATAGATAGAAGTTGATCCACGTGATCTTATTCTTAGCCGTGTGCGGCGCCCCAGCCACCATAGTCCTCGATAATATTGTAGCAGTGCTTAGACGAAGCCCTGCGATAGTAGTACATCAAGATCGTCACCACGCCGTCGTGCTGACGGAACTCTTCCCCGACACTTTGCTGGATCGGAGTCCGGGGATCGTCATCGAGCTGAACATGTGCTAAAACTCGGAGGTGCCGTACTTTCGGTGCTTGATCGGTCGGGCCATGAAGATGTACGACTACATCAACCAAACGCTTCCATTGTCGGTCTACAAGGGTACGTAGATCACACTCTCCCCTCGTTGCTATGCATCATGATCTTGCGTGTGCGTAGGAATTTTTTTGAAATTACTACGTTCCCCAACAAGATCATGCACACAATAATCATGGCAAAAATGACAAATATCTAATTGGAGCAGCAGATCTGACAATTATCTCAAATAGCACTCTTCTAATAGCATTTCGGGAATCAAGATGAACTCAACTGAAAATGATGCAATGAGATGAAATGATGTACTCTCTGAGACGAACATTTTGATATGCTATATGCCCAAAACAGAGCTACGGATGCAAAGGTATAGCGCGACGGTTAACCGAGGGACCGAGAAGGCCTCGTGTATGTTGCAGCCCAACACCCCTCCATTTTGGCCCAAAACCCACAAAACCCCTCTCCATCATCTAGAGTGTTCGATCACGATCGCGTGGCTAAAAACCGCACCTCATTTGGACACTCCTAGCTCCCTCTATGCCTATAAATAGCCCCCATCCGAAATCCATGGGTTCTTCTCCCCCGAAACCCTAAAAATTCATCTCCTCGGCGCACCGGACATGTCCGCCGCGCCGGACACCCCGTCCGCCGCCTCCCGCGGACACTGTGCGGCCGCCACGTGTCGCACCGCC
>NC_041386.1:272704411-272713860 GCF_002162155.2 Triticum dicoccoides | reverse complement strand
CGCCCACGCCAGGGAGAGGAGCTCCCGGCTCCGGCGACCGCGCCCGGCCGCGCCGACTCCGGCGACGCCCTCCGCCGCCTCCGCCTCCCCAAGTCCCGGCCGGCCCTTCCCCAGCGGCCTCGAGCTCCAACTTCGGCGACCTCCCCGTAAAACTCCGGCACCGACACCGGCGGTCCTCGGTTCCTGCGCCCCAGATCTGGATCTCGAAACCCTAGGGGTTGACCTCTTTTTTTTTCCCTAAGTCCCTAATTATTTTGCTAACTTCATCATGTTGTATCTCTGCACCCGTAGCTTCGTTTTGGGCGTGTAGCATATTGAAATGCTCGTCTCAGAGAGTACATCATTTCATCTCATTGCATCATTTTCATTTGAGTTCATATTGATGCCCGAAATGCTGTTGGAAGAGTGCTATTTGAGATAATTGTCAGATCTGCTGCTCCATATAGCTATTTGTCATTTTTGCCATGATTAATGTGTGCATGATACGCCCCTGAGCTCTACATGTGTTTTGTTATATGCTTTGCCATCTTTCTAGAGATGCTATCCATGTATTTTTGTGATGTGTGTGGTGCATTCGTTAATGCTGATTTCAGGGACTTAGCAATTCCACTAAGTCCTTGATCTGTTTTTATCAATATGCCATATGTTCATATTGTTTCCTAGTGATCCGTGCCTATTTTGAGGATGATCAATAAGGATGTTTTGTTAATCTTGTAGTGCTCTATCCATCCATGTATTTGTTTGCAATTATGGAGCATCCTAGCTTGAGTCAATCGAGCTCTACTTTTGCTATTTCGTGAATCTGGGCAGATTGTCTACTTGTTAGCGATTTTGCCGAGGATGTTGTAGTTGAACCGTGCATGCTATGTTGTTGGTCTTGCCATGTGTAGCTTGTATAGAGTGTATTATTGATGGGTGTATGCTTATATTGTCATGACATGCTCTGTAGTGAGTGCATCGAGCTCGTAAACATGCCTACTTGATATCTGATTTGCATGTTCCAGTTTTTCTCTAAGTCTGGGATCTGATTATGTTTTTGCCATGTTCACATGCTTGCAATTGTATTTTATGATCCCTTTTGGCTCAAGGTCACTAAGGTACTTTTGTTAAGCTATTTGAGTAGCTCCATGCCATGCTTTACTTTTCCATGTTAAGTTCCTGTAGCGTATAGATTTCTTGCTCCAAAGTGTGCTATCTCATCTGAAATTCTGACAAGTGTTAATTTCACAAAGTCTGAGATCTGTTTACCAATTGCACTTTTGCCATGCTTGTTTGAACCTGTTAATGGATGAATTGGCCGTAGCTCAGTGTTCATCTTTTGTCAAGCATCATGAGTGGATCCCTGCCATGTATTTTGTTGCCATGTTTGGGTTCTGTAGCATGTTTGTCTTGTTGCATTTAGATGGCTACTTGTTGTTTATCGCAGACCGATGCCATATTTGAATTGCTTGCCATTTCCAAACCGTGTCTCCGATTCCGGTGTTCTTTATATCGATTTCAACCGAAATCACCTCACCTTTCCAGTGGCACACTTGGATTTCCATGTTGAGGCCAGCTTCATTCATTCCTTGTCAAATCTTGCATGTACATCACATATCGCATCCCGCATAGCATACCATGTTTGCATCATGTTGTTTGAGCTTCACACGTGGTTGATTGTTTCCTTTTTGCTTGTTTGTCTTGTTTGGGTAGAGCCGGGAGAAGAGTTCGCTAACGAGGAGCCCGTTGAGTTTGCTTTCGAGGATCCAGTCAACTCTGACAACTTTGCAGGCAAGATGATCATACCCTCGAAATCACTTCTATCTTTGCTTTGCTAGATGCTCGCTCTTTTGCTATGCCTATGCTACGATGCCTACCACTTGCTTATCATGCCTCCCAAATTTCCATGTCAAACCTCTAACCCACCATGTCCTAGCAAACCGTTGATTGGCTATGTTACCGCTTTGCTCAGCCCCTCTTATAGCGTTGCTAGTTGCAGGTGAAGATTGGAGACCGTTCCTTGTTGGAACATTGTTTACATGTTGGGATATCATTATATTATCTTGTTATCTTAATGCATCTATATACTTGGTAAAGGGTGGAAGGATCGGCCTCTCACCTAGTGTTTTGTTCCACTCTTTCCGCCCTAGTTTCCGTCATATCGGTGTTATGTTCCCGGATTTTGCGTTCCTTACGCGGTTGGGTGATAATGGGAACCTTGGTTTTACCATTTGCCACCTAGCCTTTTTCCCTTGGGTTTCGCGGACTCAAGGGTCATCTTTATTTTAACCCCTCCTCCGGGCCAGTGCTCCTCTAAGTGTTGGTCCAACCGAGCGATGTCCGGGGCTACCAGGGGCAACTCTGGGCTGGCCTACCCGACGTCTTGCTCATCCGGTGTGCCCTGAGAACGAGATATGTGCAGCTCCTATCGGGATTTGTCGGCACATATGGGTGGTGTTGCTGGATTTGTTTTAACTTGTCGAAGTGTCTTGTAGAACCGGGATACCGAGTCTGATCGGAATGTCTCGGGAGAAGGTATATCCTTCGTGGACCATGAGAGCTTGTCATGGGCTAAGTTGGGACTCCCCTGCAGGATTTTGAAGTTTCGAAAGCCGTGCCCGTGGTTATGGGCAGATGGGAATTTGTTAATGTCCGGTTGTAGATAACTTGAACCTCAACTTAATTAAAATGAATCAACGGTGTGTGTTACCGTGATGGTCTCTTCTCGGCGGAGTCCGGGAAGCGAACACGGTGTTGGAGTAATGCTTGCCGCAGGTTGTTCTCTAGTTATTCGTTCGCTCTTTGCCTTCTCTTCTCGCTCTCTTTTGCGAATAGGTTAGCCACCATATATGCTAGTCGCTTGCTGCAGCTCCACATATTACCTTGCCTTACCTATAAGCTTAAATAGTCTTGATCGCGAGGGTGCGAGATTGTTGAGTCCCTGTGGCTCACAAATTACTTCCAAACCAGATGCAGGGCATGATGAATCCGTTCTAGATGACGCACTTGAGCTCAAGTGGGAGTTCGATGAAGCTTCCCGTCGTTACTATGTGTCTTTCCCTGATGGTCAGTAGTGGTGCCCAGTTGGGGCGATCGGGACCATGTCGCATGTTGGGTTGATCTTTTATTTTGGCACCGTAGTCGGGCCATGAGTGATTGGATGATGTAATGCTATTTAAGTACTTTGTTTGATGTGGCGAGTGTAAGCCAACTATGTTCCTTCCCCTTTGATTATTTATATTACATGGGATGTTGTGAAGATTGCCTAACTTGCGACATTGCTTTCAATGCGGTTATGCCTCTAAGTCGTGCTTCGACACGTAGGAGATATAGCCGCATCAAGGGCGTTACAAGTTGGTAATCAGAGACTTCCCCGACCTTAGGAGCTCCCACTGCTTGATCGTTTTAGCAGCCGAGTTGAGTCTGGAAAAAAATGTTTTGAGTCATTTAGGAATTATATATCGGAGAGTTTAGGAATTCTTTTTACTCCCCAGTCCCTTCATCGCTCTGGTAAGGCATCCTGACGTAGTGTTTTGACTCTTCTCTTCTCAAATTTCACTAAAAAAAATTTAGGATCATGCGGGTATCTTGGAATCGTTCCGATGGATTTGTGACGAGAACATTGTTCTTAGTGCCTCCTGTCATTTAGGGGTTGTGGCAGTGTCCCGGGGAGTTGAGCTCTGTGGTGTTGTCGTCACAATTTTATCGGTGCAGTTCTGGAATACATGAGTTTAGTACACTGACATCAAAAATCACTTTTATGCAGTTGTTGGTGAGATAACCTCGACGCCACCCAGTACTGGGGCGGTAGTTCGGGAGTATTGCCATAACTTGTATAACGGATACTTTTCGAAGGTTGAGGTAGATGGTTTTCGAAGTTTTTCTCGGTTATGTGTTGAAGGATGGATACAGCTGGATGTAGGATTTGCTAGATTTGGGTGAGATATTATGCTTCCCCTGTATCCCCAACACCTGATTGTATAACCGGAAAGGTTCGGGAGTTTCATAGGTGGGAATTCTTGTAGCTCTAGCTCTTCTTCCACGGATATTTGGTTTGAGATTGGGATTTCTTACCGAGTATTCGTTCCTGATCCGTACCTTGTTGATTTATTCCTCTACCTAAATTCTAAGTGGCTTCTCAATTTATGGATAAGTGACCATTTGAAGTGGAATGCATTCGTTCATTTTGTTCGGATGTGAAGACTATATATTGCAATTTCAACCCGCTTGATTCAGCTTCATTTTATCTGTCAATGTGCTAACAGATGTCACCCTCTTCAGGATGGCTCCCGCTAAGAGCAGCAATCAGAATCAGAATCAGGATCCGCCGCCACCTCCTCCTCCTCCGGAGGCATGGCAAGCTGTGATGGCCGCAACCAATGCAAACACGCAGTTGACCATGCAAATTCTTCAAGAGCGCAATCAAGCGAACCAAGGTAATCAAGGCAACAATCAGAATCACTTTGCTACACTCAACCAGTTCCTTGCTAACTAGCCAAAGACCTTCAGCAATTGTGTTGAGGCAACTGATGCTGACGATTGGCTCCTGGACTTGTGCAAGCATTTCGAGGGCAGTAATGTCAGGCCTGAGGACTTTGTCAAGTTCGCTTCCTTCCAACTCAAAGATCAAGCTGCAGAACGGTTCCAGCAGTACAAAGATTCTAGAGGGGGCCGTGTGATTACCTGGGATGAATTCCGTCAAGACTTCAAAGCTCATCATATTCCCCAGAGTGTGGTTGAAAGCAAGCGTGAGGAATTCCGCAACATGAAGCAAGGCTCTTTGTCTGTATATGACTACAACAAGTTGTTTCAAAAGCTCACCCACTTTGCTAAGCAGGACGTCCCTGATGAGAAGAGCATGATATACCAGTTCAGGGGTGATCTCAGAGAAGAAATCCAGCTAGCCCTCGTTCTCTTTGAGCCCTTGAGGTACGATGAGTTCTACAACATGGCATTGAAGCAAGAGGCTGCTCAACTGAAGTGTGATGCTTCCAAGAAGCGAGTCAGAGATGCTACTCCTTCTTCCTCTACTCAAGTGGCCAAGCAGCAGATGTATTGGCTTCCTCCTCCTCCGTTCCGTCAGCCGTATCAAAAGAGCAAAGGTGGCAGTGGATCTTCCCACCCACCCAACCCTGGCTTTCAGAACAAGACTTCGTATCAAGCTCCAAGATCGAGTGCTCCGTATCACCGTCCGCTTTCAGAGGTCATGTGCAACAAGTGCCAACAGAAGGGTCACTATGCCAACAAATGTTACAATCAGAGGCGTCTCCCTCCTCCTCCTCCTGTGAGATCGGCAAGTACAGCTATGGTCAAGCATAACCCCAAGTCTGCTAAGGCCAACTTGCTCAACGCAGCTTAGGCAGAGGACTCGCTAGATGTGATTATGGGTAACCTTCCTGTTAATGACATTCCTGCAAGAGTTCTTTTTGATACTGGTGCATCTTTATCATTTTTGTCGAAGCCTTTTGCATCCATGCATGATGTGCATACTATTGATTTGCCTAAGCCGATAGCGGTTTCTTCTCCGGGTTTGTTCATGAACACCAAAATGTTGGCTCCGGATGTTACTATCACACTGGGCGATTACAAGTTTCTTTCTTCTCCATTGGTCCTTGGTAACTCGGATATTGATCTTATTCTCGGAGTGGATTGGCTTTCCAAGCACAAGGCGCATCTTGATTGTGCAGCCAGGAAGATTCAATTGACTCATTCTTCTGAGGATGTAATTGTCTTTGCCGCTCGTGATGATACAATCCGTCTGTTTTCCCTCAATGAAAAGGGTGAACTGGATGCCATCTCGCAAATTCCAGTCGTTTGTGAATATCAAGACGTCTTTCTAGAAGAGCTTCCAGGAATGCCTCCGCACCGGCCAGTTGAATTCGTCATCGAGCTTGATCCTGGCATGGAACCGGTTCGCAAGCGTCCTTACAAGCTCGGACCTGAAGAGTTGAAGGAGATGAAGAAGCAACTCGATATTCAAGAGTGAATGGGTCTCATCCAACCTAGTTCTTCTCTGTGGGGTTGTGGAGTTCTTTTTGTGAAGAAGAAGGATGGAACGGACCAACTTTGTGTTGACTACCGTCCATTGAACAAGAAGACTATCAAGAACAAGTACGACTTCCCAACATCAACGACCTGTTCGAACAACTCAAAGGTGCCCAAGTATTCTCCAAGCTTGATCTCTGCATGGGTTATCACCAGATTCGTATCCGTGAGCAAGATATTCCCAAGACGGCTTTCAGGACAAGCTATGCTCATATGAATACACTGTCATGTCTTTTGGCCTCGTCAACGCTCCTCCGACTTTCTCTCGCATGATGAACTTCATCTTCAACGCCTACACCAATGACTTTGTTTTGGTCTATCTTGACGACATTCTCGTCTTTTCGAAGAACAAGGAAGATCATGCCAAGCACTTGCGTTTGGTACTCGATAAGCTCAGGGAACACCAGTTCTACGCCAAGTTCTCAAAGTGCGAGTTTTGGCTCGATGAGGTTCTTTATCTTGGACATATCATCTCTGCCAAGAGCATTGCGGTGAATCCTGAGAAGGTGTCTCCAATTGTGAATTGGGAACCACCTCAGAACGTGAAGCAACTCCGTAGCTTCCTCGGTCTCGCAAGCTACTGTCGAAGGTTCGTTGAGAACTTTTCAAAGATCGCGAAGCCTCTCTCAAATCTTCTCCAGAAGCACGTCAAGTACATTTGGTCTCCGAAGTGTGACATTGCTTTCAACACTTTGAAAGATAAATTGGTCACCGCTCCAGTTCTGACTCCTCCTGATGAATCCAAACCGTTCGAGGTCTTTTGCGATGCCTCTCTCCAAGGTCTTGGCGCAGTGTTGATGCAAGAAAAGAATGTTGTGGCTTATACCTCTCGCCAGTTGAATCCCAACGAGAAGAACTACCCCACTCATGACCTCGAGTTGGTGGCAGTTGTGCATGCTCTTTTGACTTGGAGACATCTCTTATTGGGAAGAAAAGTGGACATTTTTACTGACCACAAGAGTCTCAAGTACATCTTCACTCAGCCTAATCTCAACCTCAGGCAGACTCGATCGGTCGAAATGATTCAAGAGTATAATCCAAGTATCGAGTATACTCCGGGCAAGGCCAATGTGATTGCTGACGCATTGAGCAGGAAGGCTTACTACAACAGTCTGATTCTCAAGCCTTATCAACCCGAGCTTTGTGAAGCTTTCCGCAAACTTAATCTGCAAGTTGTTCCTCAAGGTTTCCTCGCCAACCTTCAAGTCTCTCCTACCTTGGAAGACCAGATTCGCGAGGCTCAACTTCTTGATGCTATGGAGAAGAAGGTGAAGATTGGGATTGCCAAGAGCCAACCCAAGTACCAGTGCTACCGCCTTGATGACAAGGATACTCTCTTCTTCGAGGATCGTATTGTTGTGCCTAACGGTGATCTTCGTAAGGTTATCTTGAACGAGGCTCACAATTCACTCCTCTCCATCCACCCTGGGAGCACGAAGATGTATCAGGATCTCAAGCAGGCTTATTGGTGGACTTGAATGAAGCGCGAGATTGCTCAGTTCGTGAATGAGTGTGATGTCTGCAGAAGAGTGAAGGCAGAACCCCAAAGGCCAGCTGGTCTCCTACAACCTCTTGCCATTCCAGAATGGAAGTTCGACCACATTGAGATGGACTTCGTGACTGGGTTCCCAAAGTCCAAGCGTGGCAATGATGCTATATTCGTTGTCATCGACAAACTCACTAAAGTGGCTCACCTTCTGCCTATCAAAGAGTCTATCACTGCAGCTCAATTGGCGGAGCTCTATACCTCTCGAATTGTCTCGTTGCACGGTATTCCACAGGTGATCACTTCAGACCATGGCAGCATCTTTACCTCCAAGTTTTGGGATTCTTTTCAGAAGGCCATGGGCACCAACATCCGCTTCAGCATAGCTTTCCATCCTCAAACTAGCGGTCAAGTCGAGCATGTCAATCAGATTCTTGAGGATATGCTCAGGGCTTGTGTGATCTCGTTCGGTATGAAGTGGGAGGATTGCCTTCCATATGCTGAATTCTCCTACAACAACATTTTTCAAGCAAGTTCGGGCAAGGCCCCATTCGAAATTCTATATGGCAGGAAGTGCCGTACCCCTCTCAACTGGTATGAAACCGGTGAACGTCAACTTCTGGGAAATGACTTAATCATAGAGGCAGAGGAAATGTGCAAAGTCATTCGAGATAACCTCAAAGCAGTGCGTCGCGCTAGAAGAGCCACTATGATAGTAAGCACCGTGATTTGGCTTTCGAGATCGGAGATCATGTTTACCTCCACGTCTCTCCAATGAAAGGTACTCGTCGCTTCGGTATCAAAGGGAAGCTTGCCCCTAGATACGTGGGACTTTTCAAGATTGTCAGCAAGAGAGGCGATCTCGCCTATCAACTCGAGCTTCCTTCAAACTTTGCAAATGTGCATGACATGTTCCATGTCTCTCAGCTCCGCAAGTGCTTCAAGACTCCTGACCGCACCGTCAACTTCGAAGATATTGAGCTCCAAGAAGATCTCTCTTATCATGAGAACCCCGTGGCTATTCTTGAAGAGACTGAACGCAAGACTCGCAATAAGTCCATCAAATTCCTCAAATTCAAGTGGTCAGACCATTCCGACCGTGAAGCCACCTGGGAACGCGAGGATCGCCTCCGTTCTAAGTACCAGGCATTCTTCCAGTCCTAGATCTCGGGACAAGATCCTTTCGTAGTGGTGGAGTGTTGTAACACCCCGGATGTAATTTAGCTAATATGTACTCCAACTCTTGCCGTTTCCGGCGTTAACTTATTTTATTTTCTCGGGTTCAGGTTTTTGTCTCCGTGTGTTGTTTTCGTTGTCATGCATCTCATATCATGTCATCATGTGCATTTCATTTGCATACGTGTTCGTCTCATGCATCCGAGCATGTTCCCCGTTGTCCATTCTGCATTCTGGCGCTCCGTTCTCCTCCGGTGGTCATTTCTATCTTCTTTTCATGTGTGGAGGTTAAACATTTCCGGATTGGACCGAGACTTGCCAAGCGGCCTTGGTTTACTACCGGTAGACCATCTGTCAAGTTTCGTACCATTTGGACTTCATTTGATGCTCCAACGGTTAACCGAGGGACCGAGAAGGCCTCGTGTGTGTTGCATCCCAACACCCCTCCATTTTGGCCCAAAACCCACCAAAACCCTCTCCATCATCTAGAGTGTTCGATCATGATCGCGTGGCCAAAAACCACACCTCATTTGGACACTCCTAGCTCCCTCTATGCCTATAAATAGCCCCCCTCCGAAATCCATGGGTTCTTCTCCCCCGAAACCCTAAAAATTCATCTCCTCGGCGCACAGGACATGTCCGCCGCGCCGGACACCCTGTCCGCCGCCGCCCGCGGCCACTGAGAGGCTGCCATGTGTTGCGCCGCCGCCCCTCCACCGCCGGCACGCCAGGCCCGCGGGGGGCCCTCCCCGGCCCGCGCACC
>NC_041386.1:272645796-272704200 GCF_002162155.2 Triticum dicoccoides | reverse complement strand
CTCGCCGGTGCCTGCGCCAGGGAGAGGAGCTCCCGGCTCCGGCGACCGCGCCCGGCCGCGCCGACTCCGGCGACGCCCTCCGCCGCCTCCGCCTCCTCAAGTCCCGGCCGGCCCTTCCCCGGCGGCCTCGAGCTCCAACTCCGGCGGCCTCCCTGTCAAACTCCGGCGCCGACCTCGGCGGTCCTCGGTTCCCGCGCCCCAGATCTGGATCTGGAAACCCTAGGGGTTGACCTCTCTTTTTTTCCTCAAGTCCCTAATTATTTTGCTAACTTCATCATGCTATATCTCCGCATCCGTAGCTTCGTTTTGGGCGTGTAGCATACCGAAATGTTCGTCTCAGAGAGTACATCATTTCATCTCATTGCATCATTTTCATTTGAGTTCATCTTGATGCCCGAAATGTTATTGGAAGAGTGCTACTTGAGATAATTGTCACATCTGCTGCTCCATATAGCTATTTGTCATTTTTGCCCTGATTAATGTGCGCATGATATGCCCCTGAGCTCTACATGTGTTTTGTTATATGCTTTTCCATCTTTCCAGAGATGCTATCCATGTATTTTTGTGATGTGTGTGGTGACTAGCACAAGCTTGCAAATTGGTGCATTCATTAATGCTGATTTCAGGGACTTAGCAATTCCACTAAGTCCTTGATCTGTTTTTATCAATATGCCATATGTTCATGTTGTTTCCTAGTGATCCGTGCCTATTTTGAGGATGATCGGTTAGGATGTTCTGTTAATCTTGTCGTGCTCTATCCATCCATGTCTTTGTCGTGCTCTATCCATCCAAGTCTATCGAGCACTACTTTTGCTATTTCGTGAATCTGGGCAGATTGTCTACTTCTTAGCGAATTTGCCGAGGATGTTGTAGTTGAACCGTGCATGCTATGTTGTTATTCTTGCCATGTCTAGCTTGTATAAAGTGTATTCTTAATGGGTGTATGCTTAGATTGTCATGACATGCTCTGTAGTCAGTGCATCGAGCTCGTAAACATGCCTACTTTATATCTGATTTGCATGTTCCAGTTTTTCTCTAAGTCTGGGATCTGATTATGTTTTTGCCATGTTCACATGCTTGCAATTGTATTTTATGATCCCTTTTGGCTCAAGGTCACTAAGGGACTTTTGTTAAGCTCTTTGAGTAGCTCCATTCCATGCTTTACTTTGCCATGTTAAGTTCCTATAGCGTATAGATTTCTTGCTCCAAAGTGTGCTATCTGATCTGAAATTCCAGACAAGTGTTAATTTCACTAAGTCCGAGATCTGTTTACTAATTGCACTTTTGCCATGCTTGTTTGAACCTGTTAGTTGATGAATTGGCCGTAGCTCAGTGTTCATCTTTTGTCAAGCATCATGAGTGGATCCCTTCCATGTATTTTGTTGCCATGTTTGGGTGCTGTAGCATGTTTGTCTTGTTGCATTTAGATTGCTACTTGTTGTTTATCGCAGACCGGTGCCATATTTGAATTGCTTGCCATTTCCAAACCGTGTCTCCGATTCCGGTGTTCTTTATATCGATTTCAACCGAAATCACGTCACCTTTCCAGTGGCATACTTGGATTTCCAGGTTGAGGCCAGGTTCATTCATTCCTTGTCAAATCTTGCATGTGCATCACATATCGCATCCTGCATAGCATACCATATTTGCATCATGTTGTTTGAGCTTCGCACGTGGTTGATTGTTTCCTTTTTGCTTGTTTGTCTTGTTTGGGTAGAGCCGGGAGACGAGTTCGCTAACGAGGAGCCCGTTGAGTTTGCTTTCGAGGATCAAGTCAACTCTTTCAACTTTGCAGGCAAGATGATCATACCCTCGAAATCACTTCTATCTTTGCTTTGCTAGATGCTCGCTCTTTTGCTATGCCTATGCTACGATGCCTACCACTTGCTTATCATGCCTCCCAAATTGTCATGTCAAACCTCTAACCCACCATGTCCTAGCAAACCGTTGATTGGCTATGTTACCGCTTTACTCAGCCCCTCTTATAGCGTTGCTAGTTGCAGGTGAAGATTGGAGACCGTTCCTTGTTGGAACATTGTTTACTTGTTGGGATATCATTATATTATCTTGTTATCTTAATGCATCTATATACTTGGTAAAGGGTGGAAGGCTCGGCCTCTTGCCTAGTGTTTTGTTCCACTCTTGCCGCCCTAGTGTCCGTCATATCGGTGTTATGTTCCCGAATTTTGTGTTCCTTATGCGGTTGGGTGATAATGGGAACCCCTTGACAGTTCGCCTTGAATAAAACTCTTCCAGTAATGCCCAACCTTGCTTTTACCATTTGCCACCTAGCCTTTTTCCCTTGGGTTTCGCGGTCTCAAGGGTCATCTTTATTTTAACCCCCCCTCCGGGCCAGTGCTCCTATGAGTGTTGGTCCAACTGAGTGATGTCCGGGGCTACCAGGGGCAACTCTGGGCTGGCCTACCCGATGTCTTGCTCATCCGGTGTGCCCTAAGAACAAGATATGTGCAGCTCGTATCGGGATTTGTCGGCACATCTGGGTGGTGTTGCTGGATTTGTTTTAACTTGTCGAAGTGTCTTGTAGAACCGGGATACCGAGTTTGATCGGAATGTCTCGGGAGAAGGTATATCCTTCGTGGACCGTGAGAGCTTGTCATGGGCTAAGTTGGGACTCCCCTGCAGGGTTTTGAACTTTCGAAAGCCGTGCCCGCGGTTATGGGCAGATGGGAATTTGTTAATGTCCGGTTGTAGATAACTTGAACATTAACTTAATTAAAATGAATCAACGATGTGTGTTACCGTGATGGTCTCTTCTCGGCGGAGTGCGGGGAGCGAACTCGGTGTTGGAGTAATGCTTGTGGCAGGTTGTTCTCTAGTTATTCTTCGCGCTTTGCCTTCTCTTCTCGCTCTCTTTTGCGAATAGGTTAGCCACCATATATGCTAGTCGCTTGCTGTAGCTCCACATATTACCTTGCCTTACCTATAAGCTTAAATAGTCTTGATCGCGAGGGTGCGAGATTGCTGAGTCCCTGTGGCTCATAGATTACTTGCAAACCAAATGCAGGGCCTGATGACTCCGTTTCAGATGATGCGCTTGAGCTCAAGTGGGAGTTCGATGAAGCTTCCCGTCGTTACTATGTGTCTTTCCCTTATGATCAGTAGTGGTGCCCATTTGGGGCTATCGGGACCGTGTCGCATGTTGGGTTGATCTTTTATTTTGGCACGGTAGTCGGGCCATGAGTGATTAGATGATGTGATGCTATTTATGTACTTTGTTTGACGTGGCGAGTGTAAGCCAACTATGTTCCTTCCCCTTTGATTATTTATATTACATGGGATGGTGTGAAGATTGCCTAACTTGCGACATTGCTTTCAATGCGGTTATGCCTCTAAGTCGTGGTTCGACACGTAGGAGATATAGCCACATCAAGGGCGTTACAGGACTTTTATTGTGTGCTTTGAGTAGATTCATGCCATGCCTTGCTTTGCCATGATATGTTCCTCTAGCATGTTGTTACCTTGCTCTAAACATTGCTTCCTGATGTTAAATTCCTGGCATGTTGTTATTTTCACTAAGTCCGTAACCTGTAATCTTTTGCACTTTTGCCATGATTGTTTGAACCTGTTATTGAGTGAATTAGCCATAGCTCAGTGTTCGTATTTTTTCAAGCATCTTGAGTGGATCCCTGCCATGTATTTTGTTGTCATGTTGGAGTCCTGTAGCATGTTGTTCTTGATGCATTTAGATGGTCTCGTGTTGTTAATCGCAGACCGGTGCCATATTTGTTTTGCTTGTCATTTCCAAACCGTGCATCCAATTCCGGTGATCTTCATCTAGATTTCGACCAAAATCAACTCCCCTTTCTAGTGGCACTCTTGGTTTTCCAAGTTGAGGCCAGGTTACAACACTACATTCCGAATCATGCATATGCATCGCATACCGCATCCTGCATGTCATGCATTGTTTTGCATCATGTTGGTTGTGCATTGCACGTGGTTGATTGTGTCTCCCTTTGCTTGTTGTTCTTGCTTGGGTAGAGCTGGGAGACGATTACGCGTGATCGAGTAGCCTGTTGAGTACGCTTACGAGGATCAAGCTAACGTCAACTCGGAGAAATTTGCAGGCAAGATGACCATACCCTCGAAATCACATCTATCGTTGCTTGCTAGATGCTCGCTCTTTTGCTATGCCTATGCTACGATACCTAGCACTTGCTTATCATGCCTCCCATATTTCCATGTCAAACCTTTAACCCACCTTGTCCTAGCAAACCGTTGTTTGGCTATGTTACCGCTTTGCTCAGCCCCTCTTATAGCATTGCTAGTTGCAGGTGAAGATTGGAGTTTGTTCTTTGCTGGAACATGTTTATTGTTGGGATATCACTATTATATCTTGTCTACTTTAATCCACCTATATACTTGGTAAAGGGAGGAAGGCTCGGCCTTATGTCTAGTGTTTTGTTCCACTCTTGCCGCCCTAGTTTCCGTCATACCGGTGTTATATTCCTTGATTTTGCGTTCCTTACACGGTTGGGTTATAATGGGAACCCCTTGACAGTTCGCCTTGAATAAAACTCCTCCAGCAATGCCCAACCTTGGTTTTACCATTTGCTACCTAGCCTCTTTTCCCTTGGGTTTCCGGCGCCCGAGGGTCATCTTTATTTAAACCCCCCTCCCCCCGGGCCAGTGCTCGTCGGAGTGTTGGTCCAAACTAGAGCCCTTTGCAGCTCCCCCTTGGGGAAACTCGAGGTTTGGTTTTAGTTGTACGGAGCGCTCATCTGAGTGTTCCCTGAGAACGAGATATGAGCAGCTCCTATCGGGATTTGTCGGCACATTCGGGCGGCTTTGCTGGTTTAGTTTTACCATTGTCGAGATGTCTTGTAACCGGGATTCCGAGTCTGATCGGATTGTCTTGGGAGAAGGAATATCCTTTGTTGACCGTGAGAGCTTGTGATGGGCTAAGTTGGGACACCCCTGTAGGGATTTGATCTTTTGAAAGCCGTTCCCGCGGTTATGGGCAAATGGGAATTTATTAATGTCCGGTTGTAGAAAACCTTAAACTGAAGTTAATTAAAATGAATCAACAGAGCGTGTGGCCGTGATGGTCTCCTTTTGGTGGAGGCCGGAAAGAGAACATGGTCTCGAGTTATGCTTGACGTAGGTTGTTCTAGGATCACTTTTTGATCATAGTTTCTCGACCGTGTCGTTGCCTTCTCTTCTCGCTCTCTTTTGCGTATGTTAGCCACCATATATGCTAGTCGCTTGCTGCAGCTCCACATCATACTTCTACCCTTCCTATAAGCTTAAATAGTCTTGATCGCGAGGGTGTGAGATTGCTGAGTCCCTGTGATTCACGGATTACTTCCCAAAACCAGATGCAGGGACTGATGATGCCATTCCAGGTGATTCGACTAAGCTCAACTGGGAGTTCGATGAGGACTTAGGACGATACTATGTTTTCTTTCCAGACGATCAGTAGTGGTGCCCAGTTGGGGCGATCGGGGACTATGTTGCATTTGGTGTTTATCTTTATTTTGGTTCTGTAGTCGAACCTTGAGTGTAACTGGATGAATGTAATGATATTTATGCTATTTGTGTGACGTGGCGAGTGTAAGCCAACTATGTACCTCTTTCCCTTATGTATTACATGGGTTGTTGTGAAGATTACCTCACTTGCGACATTGCTTTCAATGCGGTTATGCCTCTAAGTCGTGCTCCGACACGTGGGAGATATAGCCGCATCAAGGGCGTTACAAGTTGGTAATCACAGCCTTCCCCGACTTTAGGAGCCCCTTGCTTGATCGAATCGCTGGCGTTGTCGAGTCTCGAAAAATGTTTTGAGTCATTTAGGATTATATATATCGGAGAGTACGATTCTTTTTACTCCTCAGTCCCTTCATCGCTCTGGTGAGGCATCCTGACATAGAGTTTTGACTCTTTTCTTCTCAAATTTCACTAAAAAAATTAGGATCACGCGGGTATCTTGGAATCGTTCTGATGATTTTGTGACGAGAACATTGTTCTTGGTGCCTCCTGACATTTAGGGGTTGTGGCAGTGTCCCGGGGAGTTGAGCTCCGAGGTGTCTTCGTCACAATTTTATCGTTACAATTCTGGAATACCTGAGTTTCGCCGACATCGAAAATCTCTTTTATGCAGTTGTTGGTGACATAACCTCGACGCCACCCGGTACTGGGGCGGCAGTTCGGGAGTATTGCCACAACTCGTATAATGGATGCTTTTCGAAGGTTGAGGCAAATGATTTCCGAAGGTTTCTTGGTTATGTGTTGAAGGATGGATACAACTGGATGTAGGATTTGCTAACTTTGGTGAGATATTATGCTTCCCCTATATCCCCAACACCTGATTGCATAACCGGGAAAGGTTCGGGAGTTTCATAGGTGGGAATTCTTGTAGCTCTAGTATTTCTTCCGCGGATATTTGGTTTGTGATTGGATAATCCTCACCAAGTATTTGTTCTTGTCCGTACCTTGTTGTTTTATTCTTCTACCTCTATCTAAGTGGCTTCTCAATTTATGGAAGTGTGACCTTTTCAATTGGAATGCATTCATTCATTTTGTTCGGATGTGAAGACTATATGTTGCAATTTCGATCCATTTGATTCAGCTTGAATATATGTTTGTCAAGATGCTAACGGATGTCACCCTCTCCAGGATGGCTCCTCCAACGCGTAACAATCTTGAACCGCCACCACCACCTCCACCTCTGGAGGCATGGCAAGCTGTGATGGCCGCTACCAATGCAAACACGCAGCTGATCATGCAAATTTTGCAAGAGCGCAACCAAGGCCATGGCAACAATCAGAATCAGTTTGCTACACTCAACCAATTCCTCGCTAACCAGCCAAAGACCTTCAGCAACTGTGTTGAGGCAACAGACGCTGATGATTGGCTCGTGGATATCTGCAAGCATTTCGAGTGCAGCAACATCAGGCCTGAGGACTTTGTCAAGTTTGCCTCGTTCCAACTCAAAGACCAAGCTGCAGAGTGGTATCAGTAGTACAAAGATTCAAGAGGATGCCGTGTGATTACCTGGGATGAGTTCTGTCAAGACTTCAAGGCTCACCACATTCCTCAGAGTGTTGTTGAGAGCAAGCGTGAGGAATTCCGCAACCTGAAGCAAGGCAACTTGTCTGTTTACCAGTATAACATCATGTTCCAGAAGCTCGCTCGTTTAGCCAAGCAGGACGTCCCCGACGAGAAGAGCATGATTTATCAGTTCAGAGGTGGCCTGAGAGAAGATCTTCAACTTTCTCTCGTTCTTTTTGAGCCGAAGAAGTACGATGAGTTTTACAACATGGCACTGAAACAAGAGACTGCTCAACTCAAGTGCGATGCTTCCAAGAAGCGAGTTAGAGATGCAACTCCTTCTTCCTCAACTCAAGTGGCAACTAGGCAGCAAAAGTATTGGCTGCCTCCTCCTCCGTTCCGTCAGCCTTATCAGCAGAAGAGCAAAGGTGGCAATGGATCTTCCCACCCACCCAAACCAGGCTTTCAGAACAAGACTTCGTCTCATGCTCCAAGATCAAGTGCTCCGTATCACCGTCCGCTCTCGGAGGTCACGTGCAACAAGTGTCAGCAGAAGGGTCACTATGCCAAGAAATGCTTCAATTAGAGGCGTCTTCCTCCTCCTCCTGTGAGATGTGCCAGCACCGCAATGGTCAAGCATAATCCCAAGCACGCCAAAGTCAACTTGATGAACGTAGCTCAGGCAGAGGACTCGTCAGATGTTATCATTGGTATCCTTCCTGTTAACGATGTTCCTGCAAAAGTTCTTTTTGAGACCGGTGCATCACATTGTTTCATATCTAAACCTTTTGCATCAAAGTATGAGTGTGATTATCAGCATTTGCAATGATACTTATCAATCATGTCCCCGGGCAAGCAAATGACAGCTAATAGTTGCGTCTCGGATGTTACTATCACGTTGGGCGACTACAAATTTCTAGCTTATACTATTGTTCTGGCGACTCAGATATTGATCTTATTCTCAAAATGGATTGGATTTCTAAGCATAAGGCTCACCTTGATTGTGCTATCAGGCATATTCAATTGACACATTCGTCTAAGGATGTAATCGTCTTTGCCGCTCGTGATGATACCATTCGACTGTTTTCTCTCAATGAGAAGGGCGAGTTGGATGCCATCTCTTAGATTCCAGTCGTTTGTGAATATCAAGACGTCTTTCCAGAACAGCTTCCAGGAATGCCTCCGCACCGGCCAGTTGAATTCATCATCGATCTTGAGCCTGGCACGGAACCTGTTTGCAAACGTCCTTACAAGCTTGGACCTGAAGAGTTGAAGGAGCTGAAGAAGCAACTCGATTTTCAAGAGCGTATGGGTCTCATCCGACCAAGTTCTTCTCCATGGGGTTGTGGTGTTCTTTTGTCAGGACCCCGACTCAATGCCACATCGATCTAGCATGTAACACCTCATATCACTTTGCGGCCTCACGCACGGTATTCCCACGGGTGTCGTCTTACCTTTGCCCGGGACCGTTTGCGCCTTTTGGCACACGTATATGATAGTGTTGCTAGCATCCATATGATAAGGAGCCCGGGCTGACATGGCTAGTCGTAAACCCAAAGTGGCACTAACTTACAGGGACATGCATCCGTGACCCAGCATCGAACGTGTCGGTCATCAGCGAGTGAATCCAGGCTGTAGCACTGGGCTAGCAGGACTCCGGAGAACCGGGCTGTAGCGGGCTAACAGGACTCCGGTATTCATCGCGTGACATTTCCCCGAAGGGACAGACACAGGAACGAAGAAGGACACATGCCGGCCAGCCTAAATGTTCCGGAGCAGTAGCAAGCTACCATGGCTCGGTGGAAACACTAGGAGACATTTCCCGGTAAGAGAGGCTACTAAGGATAAACAACTAGATAGTCAGATCCCACACATACCAAGCATTTCAACAACATACACACAATATGCTCGATATGTGCAGATACAACATGGCATCACAACATGACTCTACAACTCAAGTAATTATTCAATATGCTCCGAGGAGCGAGATATTACAAACATGGGTCTCATGACCCAACACTCAGAGAATACAAAACAAAGCACAAGCGGAAGCTATCATGTCTGAGTACAGACGTCTATAAATGAAAAAGGCTGAAAGCCTGACTATCTACCAGATCCTGCCGAGGGCACAAGATCGTAGCTGAGGTAACAAGCTAAACGTCGAAGTCCAAGCGGAACTACTAGTGAGACTGAAGTCTCTCTGCAAAAACATAAAATAGGAAAACGTGAGTACAAATGTACCCAGCAAGACTTACATCAGAACTAACTACATATGCATCATTATCAACAAGGGGGTGGTGGAGTTTAACTGCAGCAAGCCAGCTTTGACTCGGTGGCTAACCTGAACTACGACTGCAAGTAACTCTTTTGAGGTGGCGCACACGAGTCCACATATTCACCATATCAATACACCACTATGGATCCGCTCCCGTATCCCTACGAGAACGCCATCCATAGCACTCACACTTATCTTGCGTGTTTTAGAGTATCCACTTTCACTTGTCTATGAACTGTACAAGGGGTCCAAGTTTCCATATCCGAGGAATCCGGCTATTCGAATAGATAATGTTAACCCTGCAGGGGTGTACTTCTTCACACACGCTTTCGCCACTTATCACCCTGTACACGTCATGTACCTCGGCAACCTTCAAGCGGAAGCCGGGCGAGGGAGTCGGCCACGACCTGACTAACCGAACAAGTCTCTAGTCCAGGTTTATCGCCTATTCGGGTTCCATCCGCAAGGAGATCCGGCCGGGGTGTCGCTTACGGCCCCAAACGATGTGTGCAGGGTTCCCAAGCCCACCAACCAGGTGCCACTTGGTACACTGGGCCACTATGCCTAGTCTGTCCCAAGCCCACCTGTACCGGGTGCCACTTGGTAGACTACTAACACTACCTACAAACACCAGAAACTAGTTGCAACTCCTGGACAGAGATCATGTTGATTAATAAGTCGAGAGGGGTCGAGTTACCGGAACCCAATGTGTGGTAGTAACTGGTCATGGATCACAAACACAGAACTCAGTTCCTGAGGACGGCTGCAATGAGACAACCCACCATGTACTCCTACATGGCCTCTCACCGCTACCTTTACCAAATCGTGTTCACACACTTAGTTCACCCATAGTAGGACATGTTCACACGCCTCTGATTCATCCCCGATGAATCAGACCTGACTCAACTCTAAGCAGTAGCAGGCATGACAAACAAGCATGAATGAGTAGGCACATCAGGGCTCAAACAACTCCTACTCATGCTAGTGGGTTTCATCTATTTACTGTGGCCATGACAGGTCATGCAAAGGATAAAGGGTTCAGCTACCGCAGCAAGTATCAAATATGTCGTTGTTGTCCTAATGCAGTAAAAGAGAGCAGGAGCGAGAGAGTGGGATTTTATCGGAATGAACAAGGGGGTTTTGCTTGCCTGGCACTTCTGAAGATAACATTGAGTCTTCATCAGTGTCAACGATCACCACGTCGGAACATCGTCTACCGGGAGGGAACAGATACCGGCAACAAAGAAGAAATACAATCAATGCAATGCACAATATGATGCATGCTCATGACATGGCAATATGAATGTGTTTTGAGCTAATGCAACTGGCAACAGATTAAATGGAGTTGGTTTGAACACAAGATTCAAATTCAAACTCCATATGTGATTATTTAAATGCCCTTTACTTCATTTGCCCTAAAAAGTAGTTATAAGTTGTTCTAACATGCATGAAAATGGTACAGATGGATTCCTTGAATTTTTCTGATAATTTTTCATATATAAATTATTTAATTTGGAGTTACGGTTGAATTTCTATGATTTATTGAAGTTTAGCTATTTTCTGGAATTTCTTGATTATTTTTAAATCCAGAAAATACTTATTGCGTCAGCCCCACGTCACAGTGACGTCAGCAGGGTCAACTGGGCGCCCCAGGTCAAACCTGACGTGTGGGGGCCACACGTCAGTGACACAGGAGCTAATCCCGGTCAAACCCAGCGCTGACTGGGGTTTGACCAGGGGTGGGGCCCACTGTCAGTGGCTGTGGGGGTGTTTAGCGTGGTCATTTGTGCTAACTAAATCAGCGCCACGTCACCCTCGCCGGATTACGCCGGCGGCGACCAAAACGACGGCGGAGCGTTTCGGAAAAACGCTACGGGGCTCCATTTTGAGCGCGGTTTGTTGCTACGGCTTGCTGGCGTTCTTGCGCATCTAGTGGTAGCAGCGACAGCAGCTGGGATGGCCTGAGTCGACGGTGACGAGCACTTCCGCGGCGGCCGGAGTTCGGGCACCTACGGGTTTGGCGTTGTGGTGCTCGGGAGGGGAAGCTGGTGGGTTCTACGTGCTCCTGGTGAGGTTTGGAGCACGGTGGTGTGCCCGGCTTTGAGCCACGGTGGCTCTGACCACGACGGTGACGAGGCACGGCGGCGGCGAGCTTCGGATCCGGCGGAAGCAATGGCTAGAGCGGCCAAACGGCATGGGAAGAAGAGGGGAACGGGTCAGCGGCTCACCGCGAAGCTGCAGGGAGGGTTAGTGGGCTCGGGGGCGCGCCGAAGTGGCCGAATCGACAGAGAAGGGCGCCGGGGCCGAAGCTTGAAGACGATGGCGATGGCGGCTGCTCGGGGCCCTTCTGGTCGCGTGAGACGACGAGGAGGATGGGGGCGGAACAGCGGAGCCTTGGGAGGCGTCGGGGAGGCGAGACGGTGGCTGTGGCCGCGCGAGCGCTGGTCGGCGGCGACGGGCTCCATTCGGTCGCGGGAGGGGGAGCAGAGGAGCGAGGGGGAGGGAGGTCCAGAGAGCGAGGGAGAAGTGAGAGGGGGTCGGGGAGGCGCGTGGCGTCTCCGGGCGTCGAGGAGGGAGGCAACCAGGCAGGAGGTGGCCAGGGGGGAAGCAGGAGGTGGCCGAGGCCTCTCGGGCGCGCGCCACGCCTCGCCTCTGTTCGTCCTCCTGGCAGAGGAGGAAGAGGACAAGGGGGAGGAGGTGGGCTGGGCCGGCCAGATGGAGCTGGGCCAGGTAAGTGGCGCCGGGTAAGTTCCGTTCTGTTTCATATTTTCTGTTTTCTATTTTTGTTCTGTTTTATTTAATTGGCACTGAATTTTAATTCAAACAGAATTTGAAAACAGTGCCAAAACTCCCCTGGATATTTTTAAGTCACTAAATGGACTTCCCCACATATACAAAAATATCTCAGGTCATTTGAAAATATATTCATTATATATTATGAATATAACTCCAAATTCAAATAAAATATTAATTTAAAAATCAGAGCCCAATAATTCCTTAGAAATGTCCCAAAATTTTGGTTTGATTTATAACTCTTGCCAAAATTGTCAGAGCTATTTCTAGGGCATTTTGGATTTACTGATTGCAATTTTAGGGTTTCTTGCCCCTCTTTTATTTATGGTTTTGAGGCTTCCAATTTCCCCCAGTTCAAATTTCAGAATTTAAACATGATGCACACACCAGGCAGCACGAGAAGCTAGGGATGTGACAACTCACCCCCACTAAACAAGAATCTCGTCTCGAGATTCAAGCGTAGGGTAGGATGAAGGGGAAACGCAAACTAGTACAATCTTCACGATCCAGGTTGCACTTCAAATGAACGTTGATTTGAACACCATCTTTGTCTTGTCGTCTTGCTCTGAGAAATCCTGCCAACATGACATTAAGAGGAAAGGAAAACTCTAGAAGGATTGATCTTCTCGAAGACCGAACAACTCAGGATCAACTCATGGGATGAGACATTGTCACATCTCTCGAGCTGAGACGAAGCATACATCTGAGGAAATGGAGTGGAGCAGATGACGAGGTTCACTAGGTAGACAACAATTCCAGACTTAAGAATGTGGTGATCGGTTGTCAACGTAGCGAGGAGTTGAATTGCCATGATACCACGACGAAACATCCTGGAGAAGGGTGATTCGTAGATGATTATCTTAAGTGGCAAAAAGAATTACCTTTGATATAGAGATCATTGAGACTCTCTATATCAGTCTAAGGCAAATCACAGCAATCGATTGGCGGGGTCGGTAGAATGGCATACTTGGACTTGGATGATGTGGATTACCTTGTTGAAGACAACGTAATGGATGAATTTGCTTATCACCGGAGATGGAAGAGACCCATGGTAGAATGGCACATTGGCGGTGCAAGCTAGGAACAAAATGCAAATGCTGGGAATGATTCTGGTAACTGGGGAAGAACCCAACAACAGAGAGTGAATTCACTGTTTGAAAAGATCATAGCATTGCCGAGGAAACTGAGAGCAAACCCAGTTAGTGCCGATGATAACACCTAGCGCTTGTGCGTGCTCTCAAGAACTTGAGCATTCCATATTCATCAAGGTTTTACCAACATCCGTGTCAAGGATCCTGGCAACACAACATACCACCATGATGAACAACGATGGACGATGCAGATGCATAGGAAGATAACACTTTCTCAGATTTCACCTTAGCGAGGCCAAGGAAACAAAATCTGGATGATCGACCGAGAGACATTTAGCACTCCGCTTCTAATGTTCTCCTTGACGTGCTAGTGTAACCCATTCATAGATATGGTTTGATAACTAGAACATCAAGTAAAGGTCGGACTTCGGGAGCAATAGAATCCATAAGGAACAGTTACGGAGGTAAATCCTACGAAATCCTTATGGGGAGGTGGCCAACTTCCTCAAACAAGATACTACAATAATAGGTCTTCCGGCTGGGTGTGTTGGCCACGACATCCACTTTACCGGTTATCGAGGGACCAATATTATAGTTCTTGGGAAATATTCCAACCATCATATCTACCTGAGACTCAGATCTGGTTGGTGTCAGGATATTCCAGACTCATCGAGTCTAGGAAGAAAAATGAAAGTTTGCAACACAAATCGACGAGATGACGTTGCGAGATTCTCAGGAAATGAACTACGATAGCAAGCTCCAAAACATGAGCTGGTTCTGCTACAAACATGTGAACACATTGTTCCAGACATGCATGCCCACATGGTAGTCTTACAATAAAACACTACCGAGTTCTGGTTGGGAGCCATCATCGAGGATATCGAAGTCTTTACGCAAGTCCATGGATTAGATCCCAAGCATAGACTTCTTTTCCTTGAACGAGTCAATCAGTGGCTTGGTGTGCTAGGATATACATATGGAATGAAGATGATCAGTCTAACAGACCACAGAATTCTTCGCACATGCATGACCGACTTGGGATGATTCCAAAGGAGCAAAAACAAACTTTCTCGAATTCACGACGGCAACTTACATCAAAATGCACGTGAATCAAAGGAAGTCACTCCTTTCATCAAACAAGTACTTCATGAGCTAGCATGAAGAAAATGCTTTCAAAAGTTTCCAACACTAACTTAATGTTCAACAACATCATGGAGGAGATAAGAATGTTGTCAATGGGCTCAACAACAACTCATCAGAATTTCCATATCACTGGACTTCCACCATCGTGTGAACACGGTGATAGCCTTGGTCAGAACCAAAAGATATAATGGTGTATGCTCGAGGGATCAACCACGAGTAAGACAACATTACGAACATCGTTGGTTCTAACTTGATTTGACGATAGCCCACACTCAAATCAAAGGATTGATAAGACAATAGGTCCAGCAACTGATCACAGGGACCAATCGATGAAGATATCATCTTTCTTCAACACACACTACACAAGAATATCCCTTTGGAACGAACTAAGTCAGGCAAGCTTTTATCTTCCAACCCTCCAAGTTGTCGTTTAGCTTAACCAACTAGCTCAGGGATATCTAACACCGATTCTTGGAGAGAAGGTGGTTCACAAGAAACCAACTTGATCACGAGCTCAACATAGCGGTCAGGTGACAACCTGGTAATACTTCCGAGAAGATCTTCGGAAATCACGAACCACCGATATGTTACTAAGCTCGAGAACAATCTCGCTTTTGAGGGCAAGACGATATGATCAAATGAGTGAGGACTTGACAAGATCCTAACTCATCAATCGAAGGGTGCACCAAAATAAGGACTAGGTAGCACGATCAGTCTTAGAAGGATGATTCAACACCCAACACGCTAAGAATGAAATTATTATCCTTTAGCTACCAAGCAACGAGGTTGCTGGGAGTATTGATTTCACACACCATGATTCACTTGTCGGCACTCCGGCTGCAACAACACGGAACCGAGGAATGAAAAAGGATGGCGAGAAGTATCACTATGTCAAGAATTCACAAAAGGTGGTGCAATTCTCATGAAATTCCTGTCATAAAGAAGGTAATACTTCAGGGTAGAGCAGACCAGAAGCTGGATTGTAACTTGATCTGCGGAACACAACTACTTTGACCCAATCCTAAATATGGATGAGGTACTGGAGTTTGTTTCTCCAAGTCATTCAGGACAGAATGGCTTGACGGACCACAAGAGTAATAAGTATTGATAACATGAATGCACAATTACTCCTGACTATCAATTGATAGACGAGAGCCAGAAAACAACTAAAGAGGGACAACTCAAAGGAACATATGATTTTCTGAGTTGTGAATGCATAGATTAGCATGTCGAACGAGTTCAACATATTTCTTCCGGACAATCCATGCGGAAAGGTAGAACTGGCAGAGTCACAATTATGAATGGAGAACCCATAGAGAGCACTCCTGTTGTGATCTTTTGATCCAACAAATTTTTGCCGTAAGTGGTTCATGGTATTTGGAAGAAGGACATACCACGGACCTCGAGAACTACTGCAAAGGTTACTAATATCCTAAAGGCGCTAGCAATTACTATCAACATGAAGTAAGTAGAGTGAATCTCGGGTTCAAGAACCCAGGTATAGAATACCTACTACTAAGTAGCATCACGGGATGCTTTCGAGAATGATGGCCAGAATCATCACACTGGGAACACAAATCATGGCTAAATTACTAGATGATCCCCTAAGACACCTAGGGTCATAATACTAGCTCCAACATATATGTCAAGGCAATAAAGTACCTCAACTCACTGATTTGTGTGATTAATCTGACCAAAGGCACATCGGAAACAGGAGGAAGGGATTTGCAAATGCATCCGACTATTTAGAAACCTGGGATGACTCGGATAGCATAACGACTGTAAATGCTCAGAAAAGATTTGAGACATTCACAAAAATGGTGGCATAACCACTCAGAAGCACAATATCAAGGTTTCGAGATCAACAGTTAACGTACGGAAGTAGTAGAAACTGAATTCAAGCTTAAATCCAACAATCTATAAGTCTACGGATTAGTAACACGTGATCCTGATAGAAAGAAGAGATAGCCTAGTTCTTAATCCCCGTAGGAAAGATAAGATGACTCAGATCAGAAGGGCATAAGGTAAAGGAGTAAAAGAGCCTTACGTTCCATCCCACAATCAATTCCCTTATATAACTAAAGAATTTCTAGACTCAACTTCGACCAGTTTGGCTTGGTAATCCTACAGGCAGTCAAGCTCTGATACCAACGCTGTCAGGACCCCGACTCAATGCCACATCGATCTAGCATGTAACACCTCATATCACTTTGCGGCCTCACGCACGGTATTCCCACGGGTGTCGTCTTACCTTTGCCCGGGACCGTTTGCGCCTTTTGGCACACGTATATGATAGTGTCGCTAGCATCCATATGATAAGGAGCCCGGGCTGACATGGCTAGTCGTAAACCCAAAGTGGCACTAACTTACAGGGACAGGCATCCGTGACCCAGCATCGAACGTGTCGGTCATCAGCGAGTGAATCCAGGCTGTAGCACTGGGCTAGCAGGACTCCGGAGAACCGGGCTGTAGCGGGCTAACAGGAGTCCGGTATTCATCGCGTGACATTTCCCCGAAGGGACAGACACAGGAACGAAGAAGGACACATGCTGGCCAGCCTAAATGTTCCGGAGCAGTAGCAAGCTACCATGGCTCGGTGGAAACACTAGGAGACATTTCCCGGTAAGAGAGGCTACTAAGGATAAACAACTAGATAGTCAGATCCCACACATACCAAGCATTTCAACAACATACACACAATATGCTCGATATGTGCAGATACAACATGGCATCACAACATGACTCTACAACTCAAGTAATTATTCAATATGCTCCGAGGAGCGAGATATTACAAACATGGGTCTCATGACCCAACACTCAGAGAATACAAAACAAAGCACAAGCGGAAGCTATCATGTCTGAGTACAGACGTCTATAAATGAAAAAGGCTGAAAGCCTAACTATCTACCAGATCCTGCCGAGGGCACAAGATCGTAGCTGAGGTAACAAGCTAAACGTCGAAGTCCAAGCGGAACTACTAGTGAGACTGAAGTCTCTCTGCAAAAACATAAAATAGGCAAACGTGAGTACAAATGTACCCAGCAAGACTTACATCAGAACTAACTACATATGCATCATTATCAACAAGGGGGTGGTGGAGTTTAACTGCAGCAAGCCAGCTTTGACTCGGTGGCTAACCTGAACTACGACTGCAAGTAACTCTTTTGAGGTGGCGCACACGAGTCCACATATTCACCATATCAATACACCACTATGGATCCGCTCCCGTCTCCCTACGAGAACGCCATCCATAGCACTCACGCTTATCTTGCGTGTTTTAGAGTATCCACTTTCACTTGTCTATGAACTGTACAAGGGGTCCAAGTTTCCATATCCGAGGAATCCGGCTATTCGAATAGATAATGTTAACCCTGCAGGGGTGTACTTCTTCACACACGCTTTCGCCACTTATCGCCCTGTACACGTCATTTACCTCGGCAACCTTCAAGCGGAAGCCGGGCGAGGGAGTCGGCCACGACCTGACTAACCGAACAAGTCTCTAGTCTAGGTTTATCGCCTATTCGGGTTCCATCCGCAAGGAGATCCGGCCGGGGTGTCGCTTACGGCCCCAAACGATGTGTGCAGGGTTCCCAAGCCCACCAACCGGGTGCCACTTGGTACACTGGGCCACTGTGCCTAGTCTGTCCCAAGCCCACCTGTACCGGGTGCCAGTTGGTAGACTACTAACACTACCTACAAACACCAGAAACTAGTTGCAACTCCTGGACAGAGATCATGTTGATTAATAAGTCGAGAGGGGTCGAGTTACCGGAACCCAATGTGTGGTAGTAACTGGTCATGGATCACAAACACAGAACTCAGTTCCTGAGGACGGATGCAATGAGACAACCCACCATGTACTCCTACATGGCCTCTCACCGCTACCTTTACCAAATCGTGTTCACACACTTAGTTCACCCATAGTAGGACATGTTCACACGCCTCTGATTCATCCCCGATGAATCAGACCTGACTCAACTCTAAGCAGTAGCAGGCATGACAAACAAGCATGAATGAGTAGGCACATCAGGGCTCAAACAACTCCTACTCATGCTAGTGGGTTTCATCTATTTACTGTGGCCATGACAGGTCATGCAAAGGATAAAGGGTTCAGCTACCGCAGCAAGTATCAAATATGTCGTTGTTGTCCTAATGCAGTAAAAGAGAGCAGGAGCGAGAGAGTGGGATTTTATCGGAATGAACAAGGGGGTTTTGCTTGCCTGGCACTTCTGAAGATAACATTGAGTCTTCATCAGTGTCAACGATCACCACGTCGGAACATCGTCTACCGGGAGGGAACAGATACCGGCAACAAAGAAGAAATACAATCAATGCAATGCACAATATGATGCATGCTCATGACATGGCAATATGAATGTGTTTTGAGCTAATGCAACTGGCAACAGATTAAATGGAGTTGGTTTGAACACAAGATTCAAATTCAAACTCCATATGTGATTATTTAAATGCCCTTTACTTCATTTTCCCTAAACAGTAGTGATAAGTTGTTCTAACATGCATGAAAATGGTACAGATGGATTCCTTGAATTTTTCTGATAATTTTTCATATATAAATTATTTAATTTGGAGTTACGGTTGAATTTCTATGATTTATTGAAGTTTAGCTATTTTCTGGAATTTCCTGATTATTTTTAAATCCAGAAAATACTTATTGCGTCAGCCCCACGTCACAGTGACGTCAGCAGGGTCAACTGGGCGCCCCAGGTCAAACCTGACGTGTGGGGGCCACACGTCAGTGACACAGGAGCTAATCCCGGTCAAACCCAGCGCTGACTGGGGTTTGACCAGGGGTGGGGCCCACTGTCAGTGGCTGTGGGGGTGTTTAGCGTGGTCATTTGTGCTAACTAAATCAGCACCATGTCACCCTCGCCGGAGTTACGCCGGCGGCGACCAAAACGACGGCGGAGCGTTTCGGAAAAACGCTACGGGGCTCCATTTTGAGCGCGGTTTGTTGCTACGGCTTGCTGGCGTTCTTGCGCATCTAGTGGTAGCAGCGACAGCAGCTGGGATGGCCTGAGTCGACGGCGACGAGCACTTCCGCGGCGGCCGGAGTTCGCGCACCTGCGGGTTTGGCGTTGTGGTGCTCGGGAGGGGAAGCTGGTGGGTTCTACGTGCTCCTGGTGAGGTTTGGAGCACGGTGGTGTGCCCGGCTTTGAGCCACGGTGGCTCTGACCACGACGGTGACGAGGCACGGCGGCGGCGAGCTTCGGATCCGGCGGAAGCAATGGCTAGAGCGGCCAAACGGCATGGGAAGAAGAGGGGAACGGGTCAGCGGCTCACCGCGAAGCTGCAGGGAGGGTTAGCGGGCTCAGGGGCGCGCCGGAGTGGCCGAATCGACGGAGAAGGGCGCCGGGGCCGAAGCTTGAGGACGATGGCGATGGCGGCTGCTCGGGGCCCTTCTGGTCGCGTGAGACGACGAGGAGGACAGGGGCGGAACAGCGGAGCTTTGGGAGGCGTCGGGGAGGCGAGATGGTGGCTGTGGCCTCGCGAGCGCTGGTCGGCGGCGACGGGCTCCATTCGGTCGCGGGAGGGGGAGCAGAGGAGCGAGGGGGAGGGAGGTCCAGAGAGCGAGGGAGAAGTGAGAGGGGGTCGGGGAGGCGCGTGGCGTCTCCGGGCGTCGAGGAGGGAGGCAACCAGGCAGGAGGTGGCCAGGGGGGAAGCAGGAGGTGGCCGAGGCCTCTCGGGCGCGCGCCACGCCTCGCCTCTGTTCGTCCTCCTGGCAGAGGAGGAAGATGACAAGGGGGAGGAGGTGGGCTGGGCCGGCCAGATGGAGCTGGGCCAGGTAAGTGGCGCCGGGTAAGTTCCGTTCTGTTTCATATTTTTCTGTTTTCTATTTTTGTTCTGTTTTATTTAATTGGCACTGAATTTTAATTCAAACAGAATTTGAAAACAGTGCCAAAACTCCCCTGGATATTTTTAAGTCACTAAATGGACTTCCCCACATATACAAAAATATCTCAGGTCATTTGAAAATATATTCATTATATATTATGAATATAACTCCAAATTCAAATAAAATATTAATTTAAAAATCAGAGCCCAATAATTCCTTAGAAATGTCCCAAAATTTTGGTTTGATTTATAACTCTTGCCAAAATTGTCAGAGCTATTTCTAGGGCATTTTGGATTTACTGATTGCAATTTTAGGGTTTCTTGCCCCTCTTTTATTTAGGGTTTTGAGGCTTCCAATTTCCCCCAGTTCAAATTTCAGAATTTAAACATGATGCACACACCAGGCAACACCAGAAGCTAGGGATGTGACATCTTTTTGTGAAGAAGAAGGATGGAACGGACCGACTTTGTGTCGACTACCATCCATTGAACAAGAAGACCATAAAGAACAAGTACCCACTTCCCAACATCAATGAGATTTTCGAACAACTCAAAGGTGCTCAAGTATTATCCAAGCTTGATCTCCGTATGGGCTATCATCAGATTCGCATTCGTGAAGAAGATGGCCCCAAGACAGCATTCAGAACAAGCTATGGTTCATATGAATACACTGTCATGTCTTTCGGCCTCCTCAACGCCCCTCCAACATTCTCTCGCATGATGAATTTCATCTTAAACGCCTACACAAATGACTTCGTCTTGGTCTACCTCGATGACATTTTGGTCTTTTCCATGAACAAGGAGGATCATGCCAAGCCCTTCCGTTTGGTGCTGCATAAACTCAGATAACATCAGTTCTATGCGAAGTTTTAAAAGTGTGAGTTTTGGCTCGATGAGGTTCTCTATCTTGGGCATATCATCTCTGCCAAGGGCATAGCTGTTAATCCTGAGAAGGAGTCTGCAGTTGTGAATTGGGAACCACCTCAGAATGTGAAGCAACTCCGCAGCTTCCTTGGGCTCGCAAGCTATTGTCGAAGGTTCGTTGAGAACTTCTCTAAGATCGCGAAGGCTCTTTCCAACCTTCTCCGTAAGTGTCGGTGTCAAAACCGGTGGATCTCGGGTAGGGGGTCCCGAACTGTGCGTCTAGGCCGGATGGTAACAGGACATAAGGGACACGAAGTTTTACCCAGGTTCGGGCCCTCTCGATGGAGGTAAAACCCTACGTCCTGCTTGATTAATATTGATGATATGGGTAGTACAAGAGTAGATCTACCACGAGATCGAGGAGGCTAAACCCTAGAAGCTAGCCTATGGTATGATTGTTGATGTGTATGTTGTCCTACGGACTAAAACCCTCCAGTTTATATAGACATCGGGTAGGGTTAGGGTTACATAGAGTCGGTTACAATGGTAGGAGATCTTCATATCCGTATCGCCAAGCTTGCCTTCCACGCCAAGGAAAGTCCCTCCCGGACACGGGACGAAGTCTTCAATCTTGTATCTTCATAGTCCAGGAGTCCGGCTGAAGGTATAGTCTAGCTATCTGAACACCCCCTAATCCAGGACTCCCTCAGTAGCCCCTGAACCAGGCTTCAATGACGACGAGTCCGGCGCGCATATTGTCTTCGGCATTGCAAGGCGGGTTCCTCCTCCAAGTACTTCATAGAAGATTTTGAACACAAAGATAGTGTCCGGCTCTGCAAAATAAGTTTCCACATATTTCCATAGAGAGAATAATATTCACACAAATCTAATCTGCTCACGTATTCCATAGTGTGACATCACACCACGGCCAAGCTTTTATTCGAACCGTTTTACTGTCCCATCTCAGCGCGTTATGCGAGGCGGTTTCCTTGGCACGTCTTGTTAAAGCAGAGATCGTGTCCCCTTATTCCGGGATTCTCATCAATACGGGCGTGGGTAACCCAACCGCGCCATTGATTACGGTGCTTGGGAGATAAGCGAGTTTTACCAGGCTGGTGGGGACATGTAGCTGCGTCCACCCATATAAGGGGATAAAGATCCACCTTTTCACCTACGCTTTCTTCCTCCTTCGCCTATCCATTCTTGCGCACTCGAGCTCCAGCGCCCAAGTCCGCACTCCTCACCTCAACCTTCTCCAGCCATGTCCGGAGCGGGAGGCAAGTGGATGGTCTCCTCCGTCACGGAGGGACATATCAAAAAGCTGAGGAAGGCCGGATACCTGTCTAACGACATCGCGTACCGGCTCCCCAAAAAGGGGCAGCTCATCCCCACCCCTAGGCCCCATGAGAGGGTGGTGTTCCTCCCCCATTTCCTCCGCGGACTGGGCTTCCTCTCCACCCATTTTTCCGGGGGCTCATGTTCTACTACGGCCTAGATTTCCACGATCTGTCCCCGAACTTCGTCCTCAACATCTTGGCGTTTATCGTCGTGTGCGAGGCCTTCCTCCGCATCCGCCCTCATTTCGGCCTATGGCTCAAGACTTTCAACGTCAAGCCGAAGGTGGTGCACGGGATCCAGGCGGAGTGCGAAGGCGTCATGGTGGGCAAGATGGCCAACGTCCTCTGGCTCGAGGGATCCTTTGTGGAGACCCTGAAGGGGTGGCAATCGGGTTGGTTTTACATCACCCAGTCGTGCGACGCCGAATGGGTTGCACCCCCCGAGTTCCGGTCCGGACCCCCAACGCGGCTCACGTCCTGGAAAGAGACGGGCCTGTCGTGGGGTAAAAAAGAAGAGCTGACCGGACTCCAAACATGCGTCAAAACCCTGGTGGACAAGAATCTTAAACTTGTCAACGTAGTCCAGGTTATGCTCATCCGCCTGATCCTCCCGTGCCAACAACGAGCTTTCAACCTGTGGAAGTTCGACCCGGCGCGGCACCAAACTCTGAGCAGGCTCTTCAACACGACGTACGAAGATGCCTGGAAGGTGCTTTTCAAGGGCGCCGAGGCTCCCGCATCCGCTACTGAGGATCGCGGATTCAGTGCGCAGCATCACGCTCTCGCGGTAAGCTGCTTTTTCCTTTTACAGGGTATCAGTTTTTCATAGTTTGACTCTATGTGGGATCTAAGCTCCCTTTCCTTTGACAGGATTGGTAGGTGACGTCCGGACAGATCAACTGTCCGGTCCCTTTGCCCGAAGGCCCAGCGGACGCTCGCTTGGCGAGGCTGCTGGTTCCGGCACCCTATGTGGTGCCGGAGAAGAAGGTCAAGAAGAAGGCCACGGGGACTCGAAAGAGTGCCCAATGCCCGGAGGTGTCGGATTCATCATCCGACGAATCCAAGACGCACTCCTCCCGTGAAGACGAGGAGGAGGAAGAAGAGACCCCTCCCCCTCCAGCGGGGGAAGGGAAGAAAAGGAATGCCGCCCCAACTGGGGAGGCCGAAGGGTCCAAGAAGGGAAAACCCTTCCTCCGAACTGCTCCACCGACGCTAATGGCGACGAAGAGGAGTGGGCGCCCAGGGCCAAGCCCCTGGCCAAATCGTAAGTATCCGGATACCAGAGTAATTCATAGTATTCGTTTATTGCACAACTTTCCCTCACGTCGAATATGTTTATGCAGCCCACCCAGAGGCCGGCTCGACGTGTCGTCGAGCAGCTCACTGGACTCGTCGGATGTGAACTCGCTTCCGACAGCTTCCTCCCCCCGCCCTACGGACGACACTGAAGTGTTGTCCCAATAGGTTCCAAGCCGGGAGGAGGTGGTCCTGGAGGCGCCGCAAGGTGACCTCCCGGACTCTAGGAGCCAAGGGGATGAAACCCCCAGGGCTCCAAGTCTGGCTCTAGGCCGGACACTGCTCCGGAACCTTCAAAGGTTCCAGAGTCCAGCGGGCGACCTCCTTCCAAGAGGAGCCAACCCACTGTGCCGGTGACCTCCATCCAATCGAAGGCGCCTGACAATATGTTGGAGGCGCTCCAAGGCGCCTCCATCGACGAGGAGCACCGTGCCATTATGAGTGCGGTGGTCCAGAAGGTTCAGTCCGCCAAGAGCGGACTGACTGAAGCTTGTACTAGCCTTTTGACAGGCTTTGAGGTAAGTAAAGAATGTGTAAATAATATTACTACATAGACAGTAGCCCCTGATGCTCTGTTTGGAATTCTGGAAGAAAAGCCGAATAGAGGATCAAATAAAATTCGCAGGAATCCAACAAAAGGAGTCAATATGCGTATGCAGGCTTCTCTGCTTGCGTCCGCCGCACTGACTGTGAAAGTGGACACGCTAAAGCAGAACCTCGAGCGGTTCGAGCAAGAGCTCGGTCGTGCCAAGAAGCAGCTCGAGGACAATGAAGGTAAGAAATACCTTGTTTAAATATATATAAAAAGGTGCAATTGCAAAGAATGACAGGATTATCGTGGCTATTTCAGGGGCCACGTCTAAAGTGGCAACCCTTAAGCAAGCGCTGGTCGAGGCCGAGAAGTGTGCGGCCTCGGAGCGCACCGAGCGGGAGAAGTATGAGGCCGAGGTTTGCAAGGTGTGGCAAGAGCTCCAGGCTCTCATGGAAAAACATGAGAGTTTGGAGCTTGACTCGAAGACGCAAACGTCCGAGCTCGCGGTGGCTATTGAGAATGCCAAATCTGCCAAGGCCGAATCCCAGAAGACCCTCCACAGAATTGGATGGGGTGAAGACGATAGCGGCGGGTAAGGCATTCTTTATGCAAAGCAAACACATAAACGTGAGTTACTTGTTACTTACCCGAATCCGGAGCTCTCCAGGAGCATTTGCAGATCTTCCCCGGCGTGTGTCTGATGCCGCCGCATTCTATCGAGCCGAGGAGGGCAGCTCGACGGAGAAGGTGTTCTGGTCTCAGTACGCTGAGGCCGGACACCCTGTGCCCCTGAGCGACCAGCTGAAGCAACTGGTCGAGCTCCACAAGGCGGCCGAACTGGCCATGAAGGGCCTCATTGTTCAGTTGTGGCCTGGAGGGGCTCTGCCTGGGAGCTACTTCGGGCTGGTGCTGCGGCTGGTGGAGGCATGTCCAAGGCTCAAAGTCATCAAGCGCTCCGTCTGCATTGAGAGTGCACGTAGGGCCCTTGCCCGTGCTAAGGTGCACTAGGGCAAGATGGATGCTGAGAAGCTTGTGAAGGACGGGCCACCGCCGGGGAAAGAGCATCGCATGCCCGAGAATTACTATAAGGATGTTCTGAAGGGTGCCCGCCTTGTGGCGGATGAACGTTCTGGGGATGTAATTTTTGAGTGAAACTTGCCCGTTTTGTCCTGTGCGCTGAAAACTTGTTTATATGCGCTAAGCAATGCTGTTGGAATTTAAAATATTACCTTCTGTGCGGCTGTTTATCAATTCTGAGAGATGGCGAGTCGTCGGCTTCTGCCCCCGTGCCGCTAGTGCTGGGGTGTTCGGGGATAAACCTGAGTGTTCTTTTTCCCATGTTTGGGTCCTTCGAGGGAGGCGCTCAGCCCAACGAACAAGGCAATCGGACTATAATGCGTGAACACTCTCACTTAGCCATAGAATTCTATAATTTTAAATTTCGACGAAGCCCCTGGTGTTCGGAAGACCGAGTTCGGGGCGCTATCCACTCCTTGGCCGGACAGAGTCGGCTCCTCGCCCTAAGCGGCATATGTCTTTAGGGACTCGAAAAAACCTCTCGAACAGCGACCAGCTCTCGCTTCATCATGACAGTCAGTTTTAGCTTTCTCCACTGAGGTGCTCGACCCAGCTCAACTGGGGCACAATCGCAGTGGTTCTCCTAGTGCTACCTTAGCCGATATAACGGAATGTAAGGCACCAAAACATAGGAGTCGGGCAAACCCAACTATTGACCCAAGACATGATTCGGAGCCGATGCATATAATGCTATAAGTTCGGGGTGCCGCACTTGTTAAAGTGATCGGACTTCTCACACCATATTGAGGGGTACTAAAGCCCCTGCCGTATTTTGGCCGTACCAACGTGTACGGGTGCAACATGTCATTAGGGAACATATATAAAGAAAAAGGGTAATGCAAAAATAGACGAAAGCTATGCATTGTTTATTAAAAAGGGTTGCGATCAAAGCAGAACGATACAAATAATGTGATAAGTGGAAGGTTGGACTAGTTAGCATGTCCGTTCCAGGGGCAGGCCGCGGAATAGTATGCGGAACGCGTATACTGCTCGTGATAGAGACCACCTGGGAGTTCCGTAGTGCGGCGTGGCTTGTCTGCTTCCCTGGTTCTTGCATCATTTGTGCGGCAATTGAACTGCCAAACAGGCCTTCCGAAGGATGAAGTCTTGAAAGTAAGAGAAAATTAAAAAATCTGCAGCCCCTGTTACGGTTTAAGCCATGTTTTGGGCGTGCCGTGATGGTGCCCCTCCCCCTGTGCCCATAGTATCTCTAGAGCGTAGTTATGTACGCGAAGTACTGGTGTCGCCTTTTTGCGAGGGTTGGGGTTGGGGCCGCATTGCTACGCCTGCTCGGATCGTGCCAGGCAGTCTTGTTGTAGGTTACTTCAGGCGCGCTTGACGGTGTCCGGTCGTTTAGTGGCCGGACTGGAGAACTGCCTGGAGAGGCTGCTTTGAACTTCCGCTGCAAGGGCCGCCATGTGCTCCTCCGTTCGAAGGGAGCGTTCGGTGTTTCCATTGACCGTAATTACTCCTCGAGGGCCTGGCATCTTGAGCTTAAGGTATGCGTAGTGCGGTACCGCATTGAACTTAGCGAATGCGGTTCGCCCGAGCAGTGCGTGATAGCCACTTCAAAACGGGACTATGTCAAAGATTAACTCCTCGCTTCGGAAATTATCTGGAGATCCGAAGACCACTTCAAGTGTGACTGAGCCTGTATAGTTGGCTTCTACACCTGGTATTACGCCTTTAAAGGTCGTTTTGGTGGGATTAATCCTCGAGGGATCTATGTCCATTTTCCGCATTGTATCCTGGTAAAGCAGGTTCAGGCTGCTACCGCTGTCCATAAGGACTCTAGTGAGGTGACATCCGTCAATAATTGGGTCTAGAACCAATGCAGCGAATCCGCCATGACGGATGCTAGTGGGATGGTCCCTTCGATCAAAGGTGATCGGTCAGGAGGACCATGGGTTGAACTTTGGGGCGACTAGCTCTACCGCGTATACGTCCCTTAACGCACGCTTCCGCTCCCTTTTGGGGACATGGGTTGCGTATATCATGTTCACGTTCTTACTTGTGGGGGAAAACCCTTCTGTCCACTGTTGTTCGGCAGCCGGGGCTCCTCGTCGTCATTGCTATGCAGCCCCTTGTCTTCATTTTCGGCGTTTAACTTGTCTGCCTGCTTGAACACCCAACAATCCCTGTTGGTGTGATTGGCTGGCTTTTCGGGGGTGCCATGTATCTTGCACGAGCGGTCGAGTATTCGGTCCAAACTGGACGGGCCCCTAGGATTCCTTTTGAATGGCTTTTTCCGCTGACCGGATTTAGAGCCTCTGAATCCGGCATTAACTGCCATATCCTCAGCATTGTCGCCGTTAATGCGGCGCTTCTGCTTGTTGCGACGTGACCTGCCACTACTGTCCTTGGTATCCGAATTACCAGGGTTCTTGGTCACATTGTTGCTACGAGCAAGCCAGTTGTCTTCTCCTGCGCAAAAGCGGGTCATGAGTGTCGTGAGTGCTGCCATAGATTTCGGCTTTTCCTGTCCAAGGTGCCGGGCCAGCCACTCGTCACGGATATTGTGTTTGAAGGCTGCTAGGGCCTCAGCGTCCATACAGTCGACTATTTGATTTTTCTTTGTTAGGAACCGTGTCCAGAATTGCCTGGCCGATTCCTTTGGCTGCTGAATTACGTGACTTAGGTCATCGGCGTCTGGGGGTCGCACGTAAGTGCCCTGGAAATTGTCGAGGAATGCGGGTTCCAGGTCCTCCCAACAACTGATTGATCCTGTTGGCAAGCTGTTAAGCCAATGCCGAGCTGGTCCTTTAAGCTTGAGTGGGAGGTATTTTATGGCGTGGAAATCATCGCCACGGGCCATGTGGATATGAAGGAGATAATCCTCGATCCATACCGCGGGATCTGTTGTGCCATCATATGATTCAATGTTTATGGGTTTGAAACCCTCTGGGATTTGATGATCCATTATTTCGTCTGTAAAGCAGAGTGGGTGTGCGGCGCCTCTATATTGGGCTATATAATGACGTAGCTCCAATGAGCCTTGTCTACTGTGTTCGGCCCCGCCGAATTTGTGGCCGGCGTGACAGTTACCGTCTCGAGCCGTGGGGCACCCACGCGATCCGTAGATCGATCTTGTTTGCCTTGCCTTGTCCTCCAACATGTCTCATAAGTCCGGCACATATTCCCATGCCTTGGTACGGGGTGCGCCTTGAGTGGAGGGCCGAGAGGCCTCTCTGTCGTGACCACGAGGTGGCCGGTCGACTGCATCAAGTGCTTCCTCCTCTAATCGGGGTAGCAACCTGCACTTTGGGTAGCTCTTGGAGGGGAGTTCGAGTTTATGCTCTTCGGCCGCAAGGACTTCAGTCCATCTGTCGACTAGCAAATCTTGATCAGCTCTAAGCTATTGCTGTTTTTTCTTGAGGCTTCTTGCCGTGGCCATAAGCCTGCGTTGAAAACGCTTTTGCTTGACGGGATCCTCTGGCACGATGAATTCGTCGTCGTCGAGGCTTGCCTCGTCTTCGGAGGGAGGCATATAATTATCGTCCTCGACCTCTCTGTCTGCCGCTCTCTCATGAGGGCTGGTTCTCCATCCTCCTGTGCTAAATCTTGCTGGAGGGGGTTTTCTCGGCGCTTTCCGGAGTATTATTATCTCCCGTGCTGGAATCACCGTGTTTGTCTTTGGCGGGATTTTGAGCGGCGCCGTTGATTTTTCTCGACGCTGTTTCTTGGAGGGGTCTTCCTCCGATGTTCCATCGCCATCTCTGTCTTTTGGGGTGTCCAGCATGTATATGTCATACGATGAGGTGGCTTTCCAGGGCCTAGTGGGCGCTGGTTCTTCATCATCTCCTTCATCGGTGTCCATACCGTCGATGTCTTCGGAGTCGAAGTCGAGCAAGTCGGTTAAGTCGTCGATAGTGGCTACAAAGTGGGTGGTGGGTGGGCTTTGAATTTATTCATCGTCCATACACCAACCTTGTTGACCGTAGTCCGGCCAGGGCTCTCCTGATAAAGAGAGAGACTTCAGTGACTTCATGATATCGCCGAAAGGCGAGTGCTGAAAGATGTCCGCGACAGTGAACTCCATAATCGGCGCCCAATCGGATTCGATCGGTAGGGGCGCGGAGGGTTCAGAGTCCGGAGAGGAGTCCGGCTCCTTGGAGTCACGAGCCTCGCAGAGTACGGGGCTGGTGCTTGGCTCAGTCGCCGTTGGGGTCGCAGCCCCCGAGGTGGCGTCCAACCACCCATCCTCGATCGGTGCAGTTGGCTCCGAATTAAGGGTTGGAGCCGATGCGGGTGCGGCCTCGAGGGCACTGTTCGGCGGCAGAGCTAGATCATGCTCGTCGTGACAGTGCGGCGCGCTCGGCAGTGGCTTGAATCCGTCGAAGATCAAGTTCCCGCGGATGTCAGCCGTGTAGTTTAAACTTCCAAATCTGACCTGACGGCCAGGGGCGTAGCTTTCGATCTGCTCCAGACGGCCAAGCGAATTAGCCCGCAGTGCGAAGCTGCCGAAGACGAAGATATGTCCAGGGAGGAAGGTCTCACCCTGGACTGCATCACTATCGATGATCGTAGGAGCCATCGACCCTGACGGCGATGACACAGAGGAACTCTCAACGAAAGCACCAATGTCGGTGTCAAAACCGGCGGATCTCGGGTAGGGGGTCCCGAACTGTGCGTCTAGGCCGGATGGTAACAGGAGACAAGGGACACGAAGTTTTACCCAGGTTCGGGCCCTCTCGATGGAGGTAAAACCCTACGTCCTGATTGATTAATATTGATGATATGGGTAGTACAAGAGTAGATCTACCACGAGATCGAGGAGGCTAAACCCTAGAAGCTAGCCTATGGTATGATTGTTGATGTGTATGTTGTCCTATGGACTAAAACCCTCCAGTTTATATAGACACCGGGTAGGGTTAGGGTTACATAGAGTCGGTTACAATGGTAGGAGATTTTCATATCCGTATCGCCAAGCTTGCCTTCCACGCCAAGGAAAGTCCCTCGCGGACACGGTACGAAGTCTTCAATCTTGTATCTTCATAGTCCAGGAGTCCGGCTGAAGGTATAGTCCGGCTATCCGAACACCCCCTAATCCAGGACTCCCTCAGGAAGCATGTGAAGTACGTCTGGTCGCCTGATTGTGACATCGCCTTCAACACCCTGAAAGAGAAGTTAGTCACTCCTCCAGTTCTAACTCCTCCTGATGAATCCAAACCGTTCGAGGTCTTCTATGATGCTTCCCTTCAAAGTCTTGGTGCAGTGTTGATGCAAGATAATAAAGTTGTGGCCTATACCTCTCGCCAGTTGAAGCCCAACGAAAAGAACTACCCCACTGATGACCTCGAGTTGGCGGCAGTTGTCCATGCTCTTTTAACATGGAGACATCTCTTATTGGGACGAAAAGTGAACATCTTCATTGATCATAAGAGTCTCAAGTACATCTTCACTCAGCCAAACCTCAACCTCAGGAAGACTCGTTGGGTCGAGATGATTCAAGAGTATAATCCGAGTATCGAATATACTCCAGGCAAGGCCAATGTAATTGCTGACGCATTGAGCAGGAAGGCTTACTGCAACAGTTTGATTCTCAGGCCTTACCAACCCGAGCTTTGTGAAGCTTTCCGCAAACTCAATCCGCAAGTTGTTCCTCGAGGATTTCTTGCCAACCTCCAAGTCTCTCCTACTTTGGAAGAGCAGATTCGCGAGGCTCAACTTCTTGATGCTATGGTGAAGAAGGTGAACATTGGGATTGCCAAGAGTCAACCCAAGTACAAGTGCTATCGCCTTGATGACAAGGATACTCTATTCTTCGAGGATCGCATTGTTGTTCCTAAGGGTGACCTTCGTAAAGTCATCATGAACGAGGCTTACAATTCACTCCTCTCTATTCACCCTGGAAGTACAAAGATGTACCAGGACCTCAAGCAGTCGTATTGGTGGACTCAAATGAAGCGCGAGATTGCTTAGTTCGTGAATGAATGTGATGTCTGCAGAAGAGTGAAAGCAGAACACCAACGACCAGCTGGTCTCCTCCAACCTCTTGACATTCCAGAATGGAAGTTTGACCATATTGAGACGGACTTCGTGACTGGATTTCCAAAGTCCAAGTGTGGCAATGATGCTATCTTCATTGTTATCGACAACCTCACTAAAGTGGCTCATTTTCTTCCTATCAAAGAATATATCACAACAGCTCAGTTGGCAGAGCTATATACCTCCCGGATTGACTCTCTGCACGGCATTCTGCAGTTATTATCTTCAGATCGTGGCAGCATTTTCACCTCCAAGTTCTAGGATTCTTTTCAGAAGACCATGGGCACCAACATTCGCTTCAGCACAACCTTTCATCCTCAAACCAGTGGCCCAGTCGAGCGAGTAAATCAGATTCTTGAAGATATGCTCAGGGCTTATGTCATCTCTTTTCTTATGATGTGGGAAGATTGTCGTCCATATGCCAAGTTCTCCTACAACAACAGCTTCCAAGCGAGTTCGGGCAAGGCCCCATTCGAAATTCTCTATGGCAGGAAGTGTCATACTCCTCTTAACTGGTCATAGACTGGTGAATGTCAACTTTTTGGAAATGACTTGATCACAGAGGCAGAAGAAATGCGCAAACTCATTCGTGATAATCTCAAAGCCGCTCAATCGCGCCAGAAGAGTTACTATGATAGCAAGCATCGTGACTTGGCTTTCGAGATAGGAAGTGTCATGAAAAGTACTCGTCGCTTCAGTTAAGGGAAGCTTGCCCCTAGATACGTGGGCCCTTTCAAGATCATCAGCAAAAGAGGCGATCTTGCCTATCAACTCGAGCTTCCATCCAACCTTGAAAATGTGCACGACGTGTTTCACGTGTCTCAACTCCGCAAGTGTTTCAAGACTCCTGATCACACAATCAACTTTGAAGAGATTGACCTCCAAGAAGACCTGTCTTATCATGAGCACCCGATTGCTATTCTTGAAGAAACTGAGCGTAAGACTCGCAACAAGTCTATCAAATTCCTGAAAGTCAAGTGGTCACATCATTCCGACCATGAAGCCACCTGGGAAAGCGAGGATCACCTTCGTTTTGAGTACCCGGAGTTTTTCCAGTCCTAGATCTCGGGACGAGATCCTTTCGTAGTGGTGGAGTGTTGTAACACCCCGTATGTAACATGCCATATTTGTATTCCAACTCTTGCCATTTCCGGCACTAAGTTATGATATTTCCTCGTTGTCGGGTTTTTGTATTCGTTTGTTTTTGTCTTTGTCATGCATCTCATATCATGTCATCATGTGCATCACTTTTGCATACGTGTTCGTCTCATGCATCCGAGCATTTTCCCCGTTGTCCGTTTTGTAATCCGACGGTCCTATGTCCTTCGGTATCCCTTTCTACCTCTTTTCTTGTGCGTGTGTTAAACGGTTTCGGATTGGACCGAGAGTTGTCATGCGGCCTTGGTTTACTACCGGCAGACCGCCTGTCAAGTTTCGTGCCATTTGGACTTCGTTTGATACTCCTACGGTTAACCGAGGGACTGAGAAGGCCTCGTGTGTGTTGCATCCCAACACCCCTCCAAAGTGGCCCAAACCCCACCTAAACCTCCTCCATCACCTAGGCCATTCAATCACGATCGCGTGGCCGCAAACCGTGCTCAATTTGGAGCCTCCTAGCTCCCTCTACCTCTATATATAGGTCCCTCCACGAAAATGCCGGGTCTCTACCACCCCTAACCCTAGTCTATCACCCTCCCACGCGCTGGACACGTGTCCCGAGCCAGCCTCCACTTCGCAGCCGACCCCGCGGGCCCGCGAGGCCCAGCGCCGGCCCTCCCGGCCCGGCTCCTCCCGCTGCCCGACGCCGCCCGCTCCTCGGATCCCCGCCGCCATTGCCCTCGGCACCGGCGCGCTCCGCCGCCGCAGCGCCATCTCCGCCGCGCACCGCCCCGCTCCGGCCACCGCGCCCGAGCGCACCTCCTCACCGCCCGACGCCGGCTAGCTCCACTGTGCCCTGCGCTGCCCCAAGTCCGGCCGCCCTCCGTCATCTCCTCGCTGATCCGAAGCTCCCCAAGTCCGGCGACCTCGGGCGCATCTCTGGCGACCATCGATCCCCGTGCAGCTATAGTGTCCCGATCCGATCAGGATCTGAAACCCTAATCTCGGGTTGACTTTTGCCTCCTCCCAGATATTTTTGCATACTTTGACATGCCATAACTCTGCATCCGTGGCTCTGATTCGTGCGTGTAGCATATCGAAATGTTTGTCTCGACGAGTACTTCATTTCATCTCATTGCATCATTTTCATTTGAGCTCATCTTGATGCCCTAAATGCTGTTGGAAGAGTGCTAGTTTCTGTTAGTTTCAGATTATTATCAGCAAATGCAGTTTTGTCATTTTTGCCATGATTAATGTGTGCCTCCTATGGATTTGAGCTCTACATGAGTTTTGAGCTATGCCATGCCATCTTTACTGGGGTGTATGCCATGTATTTTTGTGATCTTTGTGGTGACTAGCACAAGCATGCAAAGTAGCCCTCTCAATGTTGCTGATTTCAGGGACTTAGAAATATTCTAAGTCTTTGTCTTGCTGTAATTTTTATGCCATGTGTTCATGTTGCTACCGAGTGATCCATGCCTCTTTTGAGCATGATCAGTAAGGATGTTTTGTAGATATTGTGGTGATCTATCCATCCATTTCTTCGTTTGCAATTATGGAGCACCCTAGCTTGAGTCAATCGAGCTCTACTTTTGCTATAAAATGTTCCTGGCAGAATGTCTATATGTTAAGCATTTTTGCCGAGCTTCTTGTTGTTGATCCGTGCATGCTATGTTGTTGTTCTTGCCATGTCTACTTGCTGGTTGTATGCTTATTTTATCATGCAATGCGTTGTTGTGAGTGCATCGAGCTCGTAAACATGCCTACTTAATGTCTGTTTTTCCATGTTCCTGTTTTCTACTAAGTCTGAATCTGTTAACGTTAATTGCTATGTTCACATGGATGCCCTTGTATTTTCTGATCCCTTTTGGCTTATGGTCAGTAAGGGACTTTTATTGTATGCTTTGAGTAGCTTCATGCCATGCCTTGATTTGCCATGATATGTTCCTGTAGCATGTTTTTACCTTGCTCTAAACATTGCCTCATGATGTTAAATTCCTAGCATGTTGTTATTTTCACAAAGTCTGTAACCTGTAATCTTTTGCACTTTTGCCATGCTTGTTCGAACCTGTTATTGGGTGAATTAGCCGTAGCTCAGTGTTCATCTTTTGTCAAGCATCTTCAGTGGATCCCTTCCATATATTTTGTTGTCATGTTGGAGTGCTATAGCATGTTGTTCTTGATGCATTTAGATGGTCTCGTGCTGTTAATCACAGACCGGTGCCATATTTGTTTTGCTTGTCATTTCCAAACCGTGCAACCGATTCCGGTGATCCTCATATCGATTTCGACCGAAATCAACTCCCCTTTCCATTGGCACTCTTGGTTTTCCAAGTTGAGGCCAGGTTCAATCACTCCTTTCCAAATCATGCATATGCATCGCATACCGCATCCCGCATGTCATGCATTGTTTTGCATCATGTTGCTTGTGCATTGCACGTGGTTGATTGTGTCTCCCTTTGCTTGATGTTCTTGCCTGGGTAGAGCCGGGAGACGAGTACGTGATCGAGGAGCCCGTTGAGTACGCTTACGAGGATCAAGCTAATGTCAACTCGGAGAACTTTGCAGGCAAGATGACCATACCCTCGAAATCACTTCTATCTTTGCTTGCTAGATGCTCGCTCTTTTGCTATGCCTATGCTACGATACCTACCACTTGCTTATCATGCCTCCCATATTGCCATGTCAAACCTCTAACCCACCTTGTCCTAGCAAACCGTTGTTTGGCTATGTTACCGCTTTGTTGAGCCCCTCTTATAGCGTTGCTCGTTGCAGGTGAAGATTGGAGTTTGTTCCTTGTTGGAACATGTTTATTGTTGGGATATCACTATTATATCCTGTCTACTTTAATGCACCTATATACTTGGTAAAGGGTGGAAGGCTGGGCCTTATGCCTGGTGTTGTGTTCCACTCTTGCCGCCCTAGTTTCCGTTATACCGGTGTTATGTTCCTTGATTTTGCGTTCCTTACACGATTGGGTTATAATGGGAACCCCTTGACAGTTCGGCTTGAATTGAACTCCTCCAGCAATGCCCAACCTTGGTTTTACCATTTGCCACCTAGCCTCTTTTCCCTTGGGTTTCCGGAGCCCGAGGGTCATCTTTATTTAACCCCCCCCCCCCGGGCCAGTGCTACTCTGAGTGTTGGTCCAAACTAGAGCCCTTTGCAGCACCCCCTCGGGGAAACTCGAGGTTTGGTTTTAGTTGTACGGAGCGCTCATCTGAGTGTGCCCTGAGAACAAGATATGTGCAGCTCCTATCGGGATTTGTCGGCACATTCGGGCGGCTTTGCTGGTTTAGTTTTACCATTATCGAGATGTCTTGTAACCGGGATTCCGAGTCTGATCGGATTGTCTTGGGAGAAGGAATATCCTTCGTTGACCATGAGAGCTTGTGATGGGCTAAGCTGGGACACCCCTGCAGGGATTTGATCTTTCGAAAGCCATGCCCGCGGCTAAGGGAAGATGGGAATTTGTTAATGTACGGTTGTAGAAAACCTTAAACTAAACTTAATTAAAATGAATCAACAGAGTGTGTGGCCGTGATGGTCTCTTTTTGGCGGAGGCCGGAAAGAGAACACGGTCTTGAGTTATGCTTGACGTAGGTTGTTCTAGGATCACTTCTTGGTCATAGTTTCTCGACCGTGCCTTTGCCTTCTCTTCTCGCTCTCTTTTGCATATGTTAGCCACCATATATGCTAGTCGCTTGCTGCAGCTCCACATCATACTTTTACCCTTCCTACAAGCTTAAATAGTCTTGATCACGAAGGTGTGAGATTGCTGAGTCCCCGTGACTCACAGATTACTTCCCAAAACCAGATGCAGGGACCGATGCTGCAATTCCAGGTGATTCGACTAAGCTCAAGTGGGAGTTCGATGAGGACTCAGGATGATACTACATTTTGCCAGACGATCAGTAGTGGTGCCCAGTTGGGGCGATCGGGGACTATGTTGCATTTGGGGTTTATCTTTATTTTGGTTCTGTAGTCGGACCTTGAGTGTAACTGGATGAATGTAATGATATTTATGCTATTTGTGTGATGTGGTGAGTGTAAGCCAACAATGTATCTCTTTCCCTTATGTATTACATGGGTTGTTGTGAAGATTGCCTCACTTGCAACATTGCTTTCAATGCGGTTATGTCTCTAAGTCGTGCTTAGACACGTGGGAGATATAGCCGCATCGAGGGCGTTACAAGTTGGTAATCAGAGCCTTCCCCGACTTTAGGAGCCCCCTGCTTGATCGAATCGTTGGCGTTGTTGAGTCTAGAAAAATGTTTTGATTCATTTAGGATTATATATATCGGAGAGTAGTATTCTTTTTACTCCTCAGTCCCTTCATCGCTCTCGTGAGGCATCCTGATGTAGAGTTTTGACTCTTCTCTTCTCAAATTTCACTAAATTTTTTTTAGGATCACGCGGGTATCTTCGAATCATTTCGATGATTTTGTGACAAGAACATTGTTCTTGGTGCCTCCTGACATTTAGGGGTTGTGGCAGTGTCCCGGGGAGTTGAGCTCCGAGGTGTTGTCGTCACAATTTTATCATTGCAATTCTGGAATACCTGAGTTTCGTCGACATCGGAAATCTCTTTTATGCAGTTGTTAGTGAGATAACCTCGATGCCACCCGGTACTGGGGCGGAGTTCGGGAGTATTTCCATAACTCATATAACAGATGCTTTTCGAAGGTTGAGGTAAACGATTTCCGAAGTTTTCTTGGTTATGTGTTGAAGGATGGATACAGCTGGATATAGGATTTCCTAGCTTTGGGTGAGATATTATGCTTCCCCTGTATCCCCAACACTTGATTGCATAACCGGGAAAGGTTCGGGAGTTTCATAGGTGGGAATTCTTGTAGCTATAGTATTTCTTCCGCGGATATTTGGTTTGTGATTGGATAATCCTCACCAAGTATTTATTCTTGTTCGTACCTTGTTGTTTTATTCTTCTACCTCTATCTAAGTGGCTTCTCAATTTATGGAAGTGTGACCATTTCAATTGGAATGCATTCGTTCATTTTGTTCGGATGTTAAGACTATATGTTGCAATTTCGATCCATTTGATTCAGCTTGAATATATGTCTGTCAAGATGCTAACGGATGTCACCCTCTCCAGGATGGCTCCTCCATCGGTAACAATCCTGAACCGCCACCACCACCTCCACCTCCGGAGGCATGGTAAGCTATGATGGCCGCTACCAATGCAAACACGCAGCTGATCATGCAAATTTTGCAAGAGCGCAACCAAGGCCATGGCAACAATCAAAATCAGTTTGCTACACTCAACCAGTTCCTCGCTAACCAGCCAAAGACCTTCAGCAACTATGTCGAGGCAACACTTGCGACATTGCTTTCAATGCAGTTATGCCTCTAAGTCGTGCTTCGACATGTGGGAGATATAGCCTCAAATGTCGCAGCTCTAGCGCAACAAGAAATTCCTCAGGCTGAAGCATCTGCTCAGCCAACTGAAGAACATGCCAGCACCACTGATGACTTTCAGGCTGCTGAAGAAAATGTGAGTTCCAGGGATGATGACTGCATTCCAGTCGCTGAAGAAATTGCTAGGGCACATACTAGTGGTGCGCCTGAAGAAAATGAAGAAGTCAGGGCAACTGCGCGAGTTGTGCCTGAAAAAATCAACCAGATTCCTCTGCTCCTCCTATGCCTGCACCAACTCCGATCGTTCCATCTGCATCAGATGTGAAGATGACTAAGGCTGCAGAGCATGCAGCTGTAAAGAAAAGGAAAGCCTCAGCTATTTCAGATTCTTTACCTCCGAAGAAAATTAAGTCTATGACAAGTTCGTTCGCAAATCGCATTGATGCTGTTCCGATCTCAAGCATGCCATCAAAGTACCGTGTTCCTTTTGATGAAGAATATGTGATTCCAAGTGAATCTGATGAAGAAAATCCTTCTGCTGCTTCATCAGAGCAAATGGATGAAGAAATTGAAGCGGATCAAATCCCTTCAACACCAGTTGTTTCCTCGCCTATGCCTCAGTTCACAGCTGAAGAGGCTGGCGTTGAAGAAATGGAAGATGAAGATGTGGACATTGGCTGCACCACACCTATGCCAAGTGATGAATTTTGGGAAAGTCAGCATCCATACTCTCCACTGTTCACACATTTACAGCAAATACCTCAGTCCCCTGCACAAACTGTTCAAATGGGCTCTAAAGAAACTCACCCCACTTCGTCTGTACGTGAAGAAATTCCAGCCACTAGTGCTGAAGAAACTGTTGCTGCTGAACATCTAAAGACGCAGACTGCCACTGAAGAGGAACCAGAAATTCCTCAGCCTGAAGAACCTGAGATTGCAATTACTGAGGTTGTGATGCAACTCACTGACACTCCTCACGCCAAGCCAAAGGATCCATTCTCAAAGAAGCAGAAATTCAAGGATGATGATTTCTTCGGCGAGCACATATTCTTCACAGACTACAACCCCTATGACTTTGCTCACATTAGGAAAAGGCATTTCTGGATTGCCAGCCAGGCTACTTTCCATTCCTTAGTGTTGTTTAACGACAAAATCTTCTACCATGAGCACATTCCTCACGTGGATATGGAATCTCTGTCGTGCTTCGAGCCAGTCCTTAGTGTTCTTCACGACGATGGACTATTAAATTTCTGCACTGACACCTGTGATTGGAATGAAGAATTCATTCTTTAATTTTATGCGACGCTGCGCATCACAGGAGATTCTGAAGATGTGAATTCATGGGTGTTTGACTGGATGTCTGCAAACACTCACTACACGGCACCAGCTATTGAATTGCTTTGTGCTTTACCACTCAGTCCTCCCCTGGAAGCTGCTCATTGCATCTAAAGTGAACCTGAGCTTACAAATCACTACATGCAAGTTTTGATGAAGCCTTTGAAGCCAGGTCAGGCCCCACAAACCAAATTCCTCGTGAAGGATTTACTCTATGTGCCCAGAACCGTCTATCGCATTCTGACGAGGACAATGAGTCCCATCAAAGGCCATGACTCATCTGATGAGGAAATAGTTGGCATCATGAAGAATCTTCTATTCAACATCATACATAGCATTCTTATCAACTATCACGATTTCTTCATGAGGACTCTGGCAAATGCTGCACTTTCTCCGTTTGAGCTGAAACCTTATGCACCTTGGATTTTGAGATTCCTCAGGACAAGGTTTTCACTCAACTACAAGGCTGATTTTTAGAATCACCTCAGCTATCTGCCCCCGATTGAAGTCCTCAAGTAGGCTTTTGCTTCAACTAATGAAAAGGGCAAGCACTACAGGAAACAGGTAATTTGCCGTCTGTGGATCACAGACGGCAAAGACCTGATTCCAGACGGCAAAGACTTTGCCGTCAGGAAGCAGACGGCAAAGATAAGTCGGCAAAGTAGTCTGCTATTTGTCGGGATGACGGCAAAGAGTTTGTCATTAGTCAATAGGGTTTGCCGTTAGTGGACTATCCAGACGGCAAAAATATGCCAATAGACGGAGCAGTCGCGCTGACGGACGGCGTCAAGTACTTTGCCGTCAGCTAGTCTACGTCTTTGCCGTCATCCTCATATACCCAGATGGCAAAGCTAATATTTTTAATTAAAAAAATGAAACAAACAATACAAGTGCATGGGCTGTAGATGGCTGAATGCGTAGGGAAAATCTTTCACAGCGATGATAAAAGAATGGATTTTTACATGACAGAAGTACTCTACTTACATAGTGCTATATATCGATCATCACAGTATTTACACGATATAATGTTCTCCATTTACAAGACGAGTGGACGAACGAAACATCACAAAAAAAACTACTACAAAATGGATGAACTGGCCCTTGCCAGCGTAGATCCAAGAGCGGTCCTCGAGCTCGAGGAGGCGAACGGTGGTCTTTGGGAGGATTTGACCATGGCGCCATGGAGCCCTGGATCGGGAGGTGTGGGGTCACGGACGGGGAGGAGGAGGATCCCTCTGCTGCCTCCGGCTTAGGCAGCGGTGAGGTGGGGTCGACCAGGCGGGAGGTTGTGCTGCAGAGGAGCTCCGACAAGCTGTTGACAAAGCAACGGCGCCGCCGTGTCGAAGGGCGGCAGTGGTTGACGAGCAGGGGAGGAGCCGTGGGGTCGCGGGCGGGGAGGAGGATCCTGCACCGGCGAGGCGGGGTCGACAAGCAGCGGTCGACGAGCAGGGAAGGAGGAGGAGGCGCCGGGTCACGGGCGGGGAGGAGGAGGAGGAGGACCCAGCGGCGGCCTCCGGCTCAGGCGACGACGAGGTGGGGTCGAGCGGCGGGGGCTGACAAGCAGGGGAGGAGGAGGATCCGGCGCCATCCTTGGCTCAGGCGACGGCGAGGCGGGATCGACCACGGCGGTTGACGAGCAGTGGATGAGGAGGAGGCCTGGACCGGGCGTGGGGTGTGCGGAAGAGAAGAAGGGGATCGAGACAAGGGTCGGCGTGGGATAGATCGTGGTGGGCCTTGGGGATAAGATAGAGAGAGACTAATGGGATAGGTGGGTGGGGCGCACGTGGTGAGAGACACTGGCGGGTGCGGGCGGTGCAGATCACGCCATGTCATCGATCCGTGGGATCGATCCGTGTGCTGTGCTTTCTCTTTGCCGTCTGCAATTTTTTTACAAAGGGCAAAGAGCTCTCTTTGCCATCTGTAAAAAAATCACAGACGGCAAAGACTTTTTGCCGTCTGTAAGAAAAATCGCAGACGGCAAAGACTCTTTGTTGTCTGTAATTTTTTTTACAGACGGCAAAGAACTTTCTTTGTCGTCTGTAAAAAAAATCACAGACGGCAAAGAATCTTTGCCGTCTGTGGTTTTTCTGAAGACGGCAAAGTATGGATTTGCCGTCAGTTGTTTTTTGCCGTCAGCCGCTGTCGGCAAACTTAGTCTTTGCCGTCTGGCCCGACGAAATGCTGACGGCAAAGAACTGTACTGACGGCAAATCTCCTGTTTCCTGTAGTGAAGGCTCCTGCAGTCATTGATAAAGGCATTCGTCCATTGGATGGTCAGTTTCGCAAAGCTGCATCTTATTCCACCAATGATGACTCTGCCACACATAACTCTACTGCCAATGCACCTGTCAGGACCCCGACTCGATGTCACATCGATCTAGCCGGTAACACCTCATATCCCTTTGCGACCTCACGCACGGTATCCCCACGGGTGTCGCCTTACCTTTGCCCGGGACCGTTTGCGCCTTTTGGCTCACGTATATGATAGTGTCGCTAGCATCCATATGATAAGGAGCCCGGGCTGACATGACTAGTCGTAAACCCAAAGTGGCACAGACTTACAGGGACAGGCATCCATGACCCAGCTTCGAACGTGTCAGTCATCAGCAAATGGGTCCGGGCTGTAGCACTGGGCTAGTAGGACTCCGGTAAACCGGGCTGTAGCGGGCTAACAGGACTCCGGTACTCAAAGCGTGACATTTCCCCGAAGGGACAGACACAGGAACGAAGAAGGACACATGCCGGCCAGCCTAAGTGTTCCAGAGCAGTAGCAAGCTACCATGGCTCAGCGGTAACACTAGGGGACATTTCCCGGTAAGAGAGGCTACTAAAGATAAACAACTAGATAGTCAGATCCCACACATACCAAGCATTTCAATCATACACACAATATGCTCGATATGTGCAAATACAACGAAGCATCACAACATGACTCTACGACACAAGTACTTTATTTAAGGCTCAGGGAGCCATACATAACATACACAAAGGTACGGGTCTCACGACCCAACATACAAGTCATACAGTCATACAAACCAGCAGCGGAAGTAACTTGTCTGAGTACAGACAACTAGTAAAATAAAAGAGGCTTGGAAAGCCTAGCTATACTACATGGTCCTTCACAAGCTCAGGGTCACCACCTGGGTCTTTAGCCTACTCGTTGATGTCAACGTCTACATAGAACCCATCAGAAGGGGTTGCAGCGTCTTCTGTAAAAATGTAGATTATAGCATCATGAGTACAAAGGTACTCAGCAAGACTTACATCAGATCCTACATACATGCATATTATCAAGAAGGGTTGGTGGAGTTATTGCAGCAAGCCAGCTTTGACTCTTGGCTAGACTATCCTACGATACTCCAACTTGAAATGGTTTTGCGCACACGAGTCCACTACTCACCACTTCAATACACTGCCGAGGATCCGCCTCCGTCTTCCTACGGAAGAGCCATCCTCGGCACTCACACTTATCTTGAGGCTTTTAGTAGTTTCCATTTACTTGTCTATGAACTGTATAGGCAACCAAGTAGTCCTTTACCGCGGACGCGGCTATTCGAATAGATCATGTTAACCCTGCAGGGGTGTACTCCTTCATAGACGCTCTCACCACTTACCGTCGTTTACACGACATGTACTCGGCAACCTTCAAGCGGAAGCCCAACGTGGGTGTCGGCCACGACCTACCTAATCACCTAAGCCTCCAGTCCAGGTTTATCGCCTATTCAGGTTCCATCCGCAGGGAGTCCGGCCGAGGTTTCCCATACGGCCCCGAACGATGTGAACAGGGTTCCCGAGATACCTAACGGGTATTCGGTACACCCGGCCACGTACCTACCGCATCACAGCCCACCCCTACGGTCAGCGCTGTCCACGGCCTCCAGTAGGCTACAAACACCAGAAACTACTTGCAACTCCTGGACGGAGAACTAGGGTGAATAAGAAGCCGAGAGGGTCCATTGGTTTCGGGCCCAATGCATGGTAGTAGCTGATTCTTAAATCACACATACAGATCTCAGTGCTTAAGGTCGGCTTCAATGAAACAACCCACCATGTACTCCTACATGGCCTCTCATCGATACCTTTACCAAATCATGCTCACCACACCACTCTCATTACCGACATAATCATTTCACTCTAGCCCATCACCCAGATGAACCAGACCTGACACGACTCTAAGCATAGCAGGCATAGCAAGGTAGGAACAACACATACATATGGCTCAATCAACTCCTACACATGCTAGTGGGTTTCATCTAGTTATTGTGGCAATGACAGGTCATGCAGAGGAAATGGGTTCAACTACCGTAGCACACAGCAGTTTGAAACGCGTTGTCTTAATGCAGTAAAAGAGAGCAGGAGCGAGAACATGGGATTGTATCGATATGATCAAATGGTTGGTTGCTTGCCTGATGGTTCGATGCACTGATACGGTTCTTCGTTAGGGTAATCACGGTACTCCTCGGAGGCAGAACCTGTCGCAAAGGACACCGATACACAACCATCACCAAACAATGTGCAACAATATGATGCATGCATGAAACATGGCAATATGAGTGTGTTGGGCTAATGCAACTATAACCAGAAGGGTTTGAACAAATTTGAATCAAAGATTCAAATTTCAAACTCAAACATGGCCTTTTAAAGTGCTTTTCCTTGTTCTGCTTAAAACATCAACTTTACTTGTTTGATCATGCATGAAAATAGTACAGATGGATAGATTGGATTTTTCTGATCATTTTTCATATATAATTTGTCTGATTTGGAGTTACAGATTAAAAGTTATGAATTTTTGAAGTTTAAATAATATTCTGGAATTTCCTGATTTAATTTAAATCCAGAAATATAAATATTGCGCCAGCATGACGTCAGCATGACGTCAGTGGTCAACTGCGGCTGGATGAGGTCAAACCTGACGTGTGGGGTCCACACGTCAGTGACAGGGGGGTTTAACAGGGTTAATTTAATCCTAATTAGTAATTAGTGGCGCTGGGGCCCACTGTCAGTGTCAGGGGGGTAGTTAGTTTAACTGATTCGGTTAGTGCTAATCCTAATTAGCTACAGGGCTGGGCCCACCTGTCAGGGGCACAGGGGGGTTCCTGCCGTGGTCAAGGTGGGTCAAACCCACCGGCGACATGACGCCGGCGAGGCCCGAGACGTTGGCGCGATGCGGGATCGCGCTACAGGGCACGGGCGAGGCCGTGCTTGGGCTCGTTGGAGAGCTCTTGCTCCCGCGCGTCGAACGGTGGTGGTGGCCGTGCCTGGGGTGGCCTGTACCATCGACGGCGACGACCGTGGCGGCTGCCGGAGCTCGGTTGAGCTCGGGGTCGAGGCTACAACGGCTGCGGGGATGCGGGGTTGGCACCTACGGCTTCTACGTGGTGCGGTGAGGGCGTGGGTGTGCTCGGTTGGGCGCTACGGTGACCGTGGCCATGACGGCGACATCGCCGGCGGCGTCGAGCTTCGGAGCTCAAGGGGCCGGCAGCTACAGAAGGCTAGGAACGACGGGGCAAGGGGGAATCAAATCAGTGGCTCACCGCGGAGCTGCAGGGATGGTTAGCGGGCTCGGGGACGGCCGGAGTGCAGCGAATCGACGGCGATGACCTCCGGTGGCCGAGGAGGGGAACGGCGATGTAGGCGGCGATGCAGGGCTTCCGGAGACCCGTGGAGCGGTGGGGAGGAAGAGGGGGTCGAGGCGGAGCTCCTGAGCTAGTCGGGGGAGCGAGGGGTGGCCGGTGACGGCTGCTATGGCGAACGACGGCGAGGGTGGTGTTCGGCTGTGTGAGAGAGAGAGCGAGGGAGAGGAGGGAGGAGCCGAGGGAGAGTGAGAGAGAGCAGGGGGGAGGCGTGGCGTCGTCCGGGGCATCGAGCGAGGAGGGGAGGGCAGGCAGGCAGCCGAGCAGGTGGCGTGGCGCGGTGGCGCGCGCGCGCGCCGGCCACACTCCCCTCCCTCTGTCGAGGACGAAGACGACAGAGGAGGGAGGCGGGCTGGGCCGCCTGCTGGCTGGGCCAGCCAGCTGGCTGGGCCGCACAGTGGAGGAGCCCAGGTAAGCTCCTCCTGTTATTTATTTTTCTGTTTTCTAATTTCTGACATTTGTTTTGATTTAAATAATATATTAAATCATTTATTTAACTTATGCCAATTTTTGCAGGAGCTAGATATATTATTCCAGAGCTCCTTTATAATTGGCATAATATTTGGACATATATTAATATATATAATTAATATATTTCCAATGCAAATATTTATGCATTAATTCCAAATGCCCAAAATAAATACCTATGAGCTCTTAAAAATATTGGTTTGATTTTTATCTCTGTCCAATATTTTCAGAGAGCAACATGAACATTTTCTTGGACCCTTTTGGAGAAATTTTTATTTGGATCATTTTCAGGAATGATTCTGAGGGTTTCACAATCCCCATTTCAAGTTAAATGGAAATTTTAAACATGATGCACACACTCTGATGCATGACTAGCTAGGGTGTGACAACTCACCCCCACTCAAAAGAATCTCGTCCCGAGATTTGGGTTCCTCCGGGAAGAAGGCGGGATACTCAAGTCGAAGACGATCCTCCCTTTCCCAAGTTGCTTCATCCTCAGAATGGTGCGACCATTGAACTTTGAGAAACTTGATATTATGACGTCGGGTGATACGTTCGGCCTGATCGAGGATACGAATGGGGTACTCTCGATATTAAGATTATCTTGGAGATCAAGCGTTTCGTGGTCCACTTCACGGATGGGATCCGAGAAGCAACGCCTGAGTTGGGAAACGTGGAAGACATCGTGGACTCTGGAGAGGTGCGGGGGTAGCTCCAACTGGTAGGCAACTTCTCCTTGTTTGGCGAGAATGCGAAAAGGTCCAATGTAACGAGGAGCCAATTTGCCTTTGATACCGAAACGATGGGTTCCCTTCAGAGGGGTGACCTGAAGATAAGCCTTCTCGTCAACCTCGAAAGTCACAGCCTTATGTTTTCGGTCATATTGACTCTTTTGACAAGATTGGGCTGTTTTCAACTTTTCACGAACGATACGAACTTGTTCTTCTGCTTCCTGAATCATATCCGGGCCAAAGAATTGTCTTTCCCCGGTCTCTGACCAGTTAAGGGGTGTTCGACACCGTCGTCCATAGAGAACTTCAAAAGGGGCTTTACCCAAGCTAGATTGATAGCTGTTGTTGTAAGCGAATTCGGCAAATGGAAGGCACTTCTCCCAGTCCATTCCGAATGAGATAACAGAGGCTCGAAGCATGTCTTCTAGAATCTGGTTGACGCGTTCCACTTGACCACTCGACTGAGGGTGGAAGGCGGTGCTAAAGGAGAGGCGGGTTCCCATAGCATTTTGGAAACTTTCCCAAAATCGAGAGGTGAAAAGACTTCCTCGATCCGAATTAATTTCCAAAGGAACACCATGGAGGGACACTATTCGGGAGATGTATAAGTCTGCCAGCTGACTAGCGGTTATACTCTCACGAACAGGTAAGAAATGGGCTACTTTGGAAAGACGATCGACCACGACGAAAATAGCATTATTCCCTCTCTTGGTCCTGGGAAAACCGGTAATGAAATCCATACCAATTTTATCCCATTTCCATTCAGGAATAGCTAAGGGTTGAAGGGTGCCAGCAGGCCATTGATGCTCTTCTTTTACACGTCGACAGACGTCGCAATTAGCAATATACTGAGCAATTAGTCTCTTCATCCTAGTCCACCAGAACCTCTGGCGTAGGTCCTGATACATCTTAGTACTACCGGGGTGAATTGTGAGAGGAGATTCATGAGCTTCCTTAAGGATCAAACGCCTCAGGTTGCGCACTTTGGGAACCACTAGTCGATTCCCGAAGTATACGACCCCTTGATCATTAATGGAGAAGCAATTCGCAATTCCTTTCTGAATGTTTCTCTTGATGCGGGAGATTCCCGGATCTACCTTCTGTGCTTTGATAATTTGATCCGTAAGGGTAGGTTTTGCCACCAAAGTGGAAAGAAAACCTTGAGGTACAATGTGAAGGTTAAGCTTCCGAAATTCCTCATGGAGAAGCGGTTGACTTTGTTGTAACATCAAATTGTTACAATAAGATTTACAACTTAGCGCATCAGCCATGACATTGGCTTTCCCTGGGGTGTAGGTTATTCCTAAATCGAAATCTGTGATCAATTCAACCCAACGTCTTTGCCTGAGATTCAGATCCGGTTGGGTGAAAATGTACTTCAGACTTTGGTGATCAGTGAATATTTCGCAACGATTACCGAGGAGGTAATGTCGCCAGGTCTTAAGTGCATAGACTACGGCTGCAAGCTCTAGATCATGAGTAGGATAATTATCCTCATGTGGGTGCAATTGCCGTGAAGCGTAGGCAATTACATGTCGATCTTGCATAAGGATGCAACCTAGTCCTTGTCGCGAGGCGTCGCAGTAGATAACAAAGTCTTTGGAGAAGTCTGGCGGTACCAGTACGGGAGCAGAAGTCAGGCGTCTTTTCAGTTCCTGAAAGTTGTGCTCACATTGTGGAGTCCATTCGAACTTCTTATCTTTCTTGAGGAGTTCGATCAGAGGTTTAGCAACCTTGGAGAAGTTCTCGACAAAGCGACGACAATAGCTCGCTAAGCCTAGAAAACTCCGAACTTGCTTGACCGATTCAGGTGGAGTCCAATTGAGGACGGCTTGAACTCGCTCAGGGTTAACAGCAATACCTTTACCAGATATTACATGACCCAGATAGGTCACTTCTGACAACCAGAATTCACATTTAGAAAATTTGGCATAAAGGCGATGCTCTCGAAGTTTCTTCAACACTAGCCTTAGATGTTCGGCATGTTCTTCCTCGTTCTTGGAGTAGATGAGTATATCATCGAGGTAAACCACGACGAATTTATCCAAATACTCCATGAAGATTGAGTTCATTAACCGAGAAAAGGTGGCTGGAGCGTTGGTTAAACCGAAGGACATGACGGTGTACTCGTATTGGCCATAACGGGTAAAAAAGGCCGTTTTAGGAATGTCCCCGTTTCTGATTTTGATTTGATGGTAGCCCAACCTCAAATCCATCTTGGAGAAGAATGAGGATCCAGCGAGCTGATCATACAGGTCGTTGATCCTGGGAAGCGGATATTTGTTCTTGATTGTGACCAAATTGACAGGTCGGTAATCTACAACCATCCGGTCCGTACCATCCTTCTTCTTGACGAATAGGACGGGGCAAGCCCACGGAGATGAACTAGGGCGGATGAAACCATTTTTCAAGGACTCATCGAGTTGTTTCTTAAGCTCGGCTAGTTCTAGGGGTGCCATCTTATAAGGTCTTCTAGCAATCGGAACGGTTCCTGGAATGAGGTCTATTACGAACTCAACATCCCTGTCAGGTGGAACACCTGGCAATTCCTCTGGAAAGACATCTGGGAAGTCACGGACTACCGGAATGTCCTCAAGGTCTGGCAAAGGGCTGGCGTTAAGAGAATATAATTGTCGCTTGACTATTCGGGTCAAGACATTGACTATCTTCCCCGAAGGATGGGTGAGTTGAACAGTCCTAGAGAAGCAATCAATTTGGGCATGGTGAGCTGACATCCAGTCCATACCCAAAATGATATTAATATCTGAAAATTTAAGGGCTATCAACGATGCAAGGAAAACAAGTCTGTCGACTTGGATTTCATTTCCATAACTTACCCTAGAGGTCTGCCATCTAGAACCAGGGGTAGAAATTTCCATAGTGGATGGCATGTCACAGAATGCAACGTTATGCAAACGAGCATAATTTTCGGATATAAAAGAATGAGAGGCTCCTGTATCGAAAAGAACAGATGCCGGGTGGCAATTAACAAGAAGCGTACCGAGAACGACGTTGGGATCCTCTTGAGCTTCTTCGGCAGAGATACAGTTGACATGGCCATGTGAAGCGGTGACCGGCTTGGCGTGGAATATTTTCCCTGTTGGCTTGCCACGGCCAACAGCTTTAGCAGACTGGTTGGGGTTGGTCTGGGGACACTCACGCATATAGTGGCCAGATTCCCCACACTTGAAACAAGTCACGGAACTGGTACGTGGAGGAGCATTGTTAGTTGGACCACCATAGGGCTTGGCCGGTGCAGACTGTTGAACGGGGCGAGGCGCCTGGAAAGATGGCCTCGATGTGAACCTGGGTGGCAGGGTGGTGTTGGGTACCCACACGCGGCGCTTCTGAGGACCAGCACCGGATGAGGAACCCATGTCACGGCCATGCTTGCGTGTTGCGTCATAGTCAGTCTGACCAGTTTCAGCACTGATGGCTTTGTTGACAAGTTTCTGAAAAGATGTGCACTCATGCAGACGGAGGTCACGGCGAAGCTCAGGACTAAGGCCCTTACGGAACCTTGCTTGCTTCTTGGCGTCAGTAGAAACTTCCTCGGTTGCATATCGTGCGAGATTACCAAACTCCCTGCTGTAAACATCCACAGAAAGTCGGCCTTGGGTGAAACTGCAAAATTCTTCACGTTTACGGTCCATGAGACCCTCCGGAATGTGATGTTCACGGAAAGCCTCGCTGAATTCAGCCCAAGTAGTGACATGGCCCGCTGGGCGCATAGCTCCATAATTCTCCCACCATAGACTGGCGGGGCCTTCAAGATGATATGCAGCAAAGGTGACCTTGTCAGCCTCAGCTACTAGCGCGGAACGCAGCTTGTGAGAGATACTGCGAAGCCAGTCATCAGCGTCGAGAGGCTCGGCGGAGTGGTGGAACATGGGTGGATGCAATTTGATAAAATCACTGAGTGACACCACGTTAGTCCTCTGATGGTGTGCTGTGTTCTGTTCAATACGCTCCAACAAACGGTTGGTCTCCCGCTTGTTTCTCTCAGCTTCCATCATAACCTCGGCTAGGGAAGGAGGATGAGGCAGATTTGCATCCCTGACTTCACTGCCTTCGGCCTGCTCTTGAGGAGCAGGGTTAGTGCGCGTGTTGACCATCCTAGGTAAACAAGACAATGATTTAATCAGGATGATAAAATTCCGACATAGGATACAAAATGTACGGAATAACTCGGAATGCAAGATGATCATCCGTATGACATGGTAGATACAGAAACTACTTCTTTTATTCCATCGTCATACACACCATACAGGGTTTAGTACAAGACCAAACAAAGTACTATTACGGTGAAAAGAGGATTACATCTCATCGGAGGCATTCCAAGCTCCTATACATTATTTTTCTACACCTCCGGAAAGAGTACAAACTAGGTCATATCCCACGAGTCACGCGGGACGATAGACGACACAGCTAGTGCGAACTAGTGATACTACCACTAACTCAGACCGATCCGTAGTAGTCCTCGTAGAAGTCACCTCCATAGCCTGGAAGCTCAACATGATCATCCGCAAACAGACGATCTCGCGGAGCTTGTGGACCATCGGGGCTAGGATGAGGTCTTTGACCAACAGACGGTGGCCTGCGGGGACCGCGAGGTGGGGTGATGCCTCCTACATCACGCCAAACCATCACGTCTGGCAGAGCAGATCTCACAGGATAGAGATCGTGCATATCTGAATATCCAGCTTGCACCGCCGGTGCGAACCGAGTCAAAGTGGCCCAGTGGTCAGCACGGGTATTGAAGAGCTCTAACCTCAAGGCCCGATTTTCACGGTCCTTATCCTCGAGCATCTCAGCAGTGGTGCGAGTCCGTGAATCCTCCTGAGTGGGGTCAGCATAGATAGCTTGGAGATACCCTTGTGCTCCCGGAAGTGATCCTGGCATATACCGGAAATCAGAGTCCCGAAATAAACCAGATCTGACTCGCATAATGGTCATCATAGAGTAGGCGGCGTCCTGCACAGCCATCTCAATAGTAACCCCGAGTCCATAGGAGCAGTGAAGAGGCTCGGTGGATCCAGGATAAGATGGAAATATCCTGACAGTGCAGAGATACTGGCTTTGATTAAAGTCTCGGAATTGCTCTTCGACCGTGTACTCGGGATACCAGCGGTATCCAGCCTCAGTCATTACCCTGACCAACTTGGCAGTATGGCCGGGTACATCTAGGCATCGAGTCAGGCGAACCACTTGATTGAGGTCGCGAGTGGCCATCTGAAAGCACAATCATAATGCAAAGGCATTAGAATTTCTAGCAAAATTTCGGCAGCATAACAGCTGTAAATGCTCAAGAAGGATTTTGAGACATTTTACAAAGGATTTCGTACACACTCAACATCATCATATCAAAGTTCTGAAACCATTCTAACAACATAATGTGGTAGTAGAACTGAACTAGGCTTGTATCCATCAAACTTATAAGGTACTACTGATTAGTAACACGTGATCCTGATAGAGAGAACAGATCCTAATTCCTTAACCCCCGGTGGAAGAATGGACTGACTCAGATCAGAATGTCATAAGATAAAGGAGTAAAAAGAGCCTTACGTTCCAACCCACAAACAATTCCCCTACATATAACTAAAGAATTTCTAGACTCAACATCGACCAGTTTGTCTTGGAGAACCTACAGGCAGTCCGGCTCTGATGCCAACGCTGTCAGGACCCCGACTCGATGTCACATCGATCTAGCCGGTAACACCTCATATCACTTTGCGACCTCACGCACGGTATCCCCACGGGTGTCGCCTTACCTTTGCCCGGGACCGTTTGCGCCTTTTGGCTCACGTATATGATAGTGTCGCTAGCATCCATATGATAAGGAGCCCGGGCTGACATGACTAGTCGTAAACCCAAAGTGGCACAGACTTACAGGGACAGGCATCCATGACCCAGCTTCGAACGTGTCGGTCATCAGCAAATGGGTCCGGGCTGTAGCACTGGGCTAGCAGGACTCCGGTAAACCGGGCTGTAGCGGGCTAACAGGACTCCGGTACTCAAAGCGTGACATTTCCCCGAAGGGACAGACACAGGAACGAAGAAGGACACATGTCGGCCAGCCTAAGTGTTCCAGAGCAGTAGCAAGCTACCATGGCTCAGCGGTAACACTAGGAGACATTTCCCGGTAAGAGAGGCTACTAAAGATAAACAACTAGATAGTCAGATCCCACACATACTAAGCATTTCAATCATACACACAATATGCTCGATATGTGCAAATACAACGAAGCATCACAACATGACTCTACGACACAAGTACTTTATTTAAGGCTCAGGGAGCCATACATAACATACACAAAGGTACGGGTCTCACGACCCAACATACAAGTCATACAGTCATACAAACCAGCAGCGGAAGTAACTTGTCTGAGTACAGACAACTAGTAAAATAAAAGAGGCTTGGAAAGCCTAGCTATACTACATGGTCCTTCACAAGCTCAGGGTCACCACCTGGGTCTTTAGCCTACTCGTTGATGTCAACGTCTACATAGAACCCATCAGAAGGGGTTGCAGCGTCTTCTGTAAAAATGTAGATTATAGCATCATGAGTACAAAGGTACTCAGCAAGACTTACATCAGATCCTACATACATGCATATTATCAAGAAGGGTTGGTGGAGTTATTGCAGCAAGCCAGCTTTGACTCTTGGCTAGACTATCCTACGATACTCCAACTTGAAATGGTTTTGCGCACACGAGTCCACTACTCACCACTTCAATACACTACCGAGGATCCGCCTCCGTCTTCCTACGGAAGAGCCATCCTCGGCACTCACACTTATCTTGAGGCTTTTAGTAGTTTCCATTTACTTGTCTATGAACTGTATAGGCAACCAAGTAGTCCTTTACCGCGGACGCGGCTATTCGAATAGATCATGTTAACCCAGCAGGGGTGTACTCCTTCATAGACGCTCTCACCACTTACCGTCGTTTACACGACATGTACTCGGCAACCTTCAAGCGGAAGCCCAACGTGGGTGTCGGCCACGACCTACCTAATCACCTAAGCCTCCAGTCCAGGTTTATCGCCTATTCAGGTTCCATCCGCAGGGAGTCCGGCCGAGGTTTCCCATACGGCCCCGAACGATGTGAACAGGGTTCCCGAGATACCTAACGGGTATTCGGTACACCCGGCCACGTACCTACCGCATCACAGCCCACCCCTACGGTCAGCGCTGTCCACGGCCTCCAGTAGGCTACAAACACCAGAAACTACTTGCAACTCCTGGACGGAGAACTAGGGTGAATAAGAAGCCGAGAGGGTCCATTGGTTTCGGGCCCAATGCATGGTAGTAGCTGATTCTTAAATCACACATACAGATCTCAGTGCTTAAGGTCGGCTTCAATGAAACAACCCACCATGTACTCCTACATGGCCTCTCATCGATACCTTTACCAAACCGTGTTCACCACACCACTCTCATTACCGACATAATCATTTCACTCTAGCCCATCACCCAGATGAACCAGACCTGACACGACTCTAAGCATAGCAGGCATAGCAAGGTAGGAACAACACATACATATGGCTCAATCAACTCCTACACATGCTAGTGGGTTTCATCTAGTTACTGTGGCAATGACAGGTCATGCAGAGGAAATGGGTTCAACTACCGTAGCACACAGCAGTTTGAAACGCGTTGTCTTAATGCAGTAAAAGAGAGCAGGAGCGAGAACATGGGATTGTATCGATATGATCAAATGGTTGGTTGCTTGCCTGATGGTTCGATGCACTGATACGGTTCTTCGTTAGGGTAATCACGGTACTCCTCGGAGGCAGAACCTGTCGCAAAGGACACCGATACACAACCATCACCAAACAATGTGCAACAATATGATGCATGCATGAAACATGGCAATATAAGTGTGTTGGGCTAATGCAACTATAACCAGAAGGGTTTGAACAAATTTGAATCAAAGATTCAAATTTCAAACTCAAACATGGCCTTTTAAAGTGCTTTTCCTTGTTCTGCTTAAAACATCAATTTAACTTGTTTGATCATGCATGAAAATAGTACAGATGGATAGATTGGATTTTTCTGATCATTTTTCATATATAATTTGTCTGATTTGGAGTTACAGATTAAAAGTTATGAATTTTTGAAGTTTAAATAATATTCTGGAATTTCCTGATTTAATTTAAATCCAGAAATATAAATATTGCGCCAGCATGACGTCAGCATGACGTCAGTGGTCAACTGCGGCTGGATGAGGTCAAACCTGACGTGTGGGGTCCACACGTCAGTGACAGGGGGGTTTAACAGGGTTAATTTAATCCTAATTAGTAATTAGTGGCGCTGGGGCCCACTGTCAGTGTCAGGGGGGGTAGTTAGTTTAACTGATTCGGTTAGTGCTAATCCTAATTAGCTACAGGGCTGGGCCCACCTGTCAGGGGCACAGGGGGGTTCCTGCCGTGGTCAAGGTGGGTCAAACCCACCGGCGACATGACGCCGGCGAGGCCCGAGACGGCGGCGCGATGCGGGATCGCGCTACAGGGCACGGGCGAGGCCGTGCTTGGGCTCGTTGGAGAGCTCTTGCTCCCGCGCGTCGAACGGTGGTGGTGGCCGTGCCTGGGGTGGCCTGTACCGTCGACGGCGACGACCGTGGCGGCTGCCGGAGCTCGGTTGAGCTCGGGGTCGAGGCTACAACGGCTGCGGGGATGCGGGGTTGGCACCTACGGCTTCTACGCGGTGCGGTGAGGGCGTGGGTGTGCTCGGTTGGGCGCTACGGTGACCGTGGCCACGACGGCGACATCGCCGGCGGCGTCGAGCTTCGGAGCTCAAGGGGCCGGCAGCTACAGAAGGCTAGGGACGACGGGGCAAGGGGGAATCGAATCAGTGGCTCACCGCGGAGCTGTAGGGATGGTTAGCGGGCTCGGGGACGGCCGGAGTGCAGCGAATCGACGGCGATGACCTCCGGTGGCCAAGGAGGGGAACGGCGACGTAGGCGGCGATGCAGGGCTTCCGGAGACCCGTGGAGCGGTGGGGAGGAAGAGGGGGTCGAGGCGGAGCTCCTGAGCTAGTCGGGGGAGCGAGGGGTGGCCGGTGACGGCTGCTATGGCGAACGGCGGCGAGGGTGGTGTTCGGCCGTGTGAGAGAGAGAGCGAGGGAGAGGAGGGAGGAGCCGAGGGAGAGTGAGAGAGAGCAGGGGGGAGGCGTGGCGTCGTCCGGGGCATCGAGCGAGGAGGGGAGGGCAGGCAGGCAGCCGAGCAGGTGGCGTGGCACGGTGGCGCGCGCGCGCGCCGGCCACACTCCCCTCCCTCTGTCGAGGACGAAGACGACAGAGGAGGGAGGCGGGCTGGGCCGCCTGCTGGCTGGGCCAGCCAGCTGGCTGGGCCGCACAGTGGAGGAGCCCAGGTAAGCTCCTCCTGTTATTTATTTTTCTGTTTTCTAATTTCTCACATTTGTTTTGATTTAAATAATATATTAAATCATTTATTTAACTTATGCCAATTTTTGCAGGAGCTAGATATATTATTCCAGAGCTCCTTTATAATTGGCATAATATTTGGACATATATTAATATATATAATTAATATATTTCCAATGCAAATATTTATGCATTAATTCCAAATGCCCAAAATAAATACCTATGAGCTCTTAAAAATATTGGTTTGATTTTTATCTCTGTCCAATATTTTCAGAGAGCAACATGAACATTTTCTTGGACCCTTTTGGAGGTTTTATTTGGATCATTTTCAGGAATGATTCTGAGGGTTTCACAATCCCCATTTCAAGTTAAATGGAAATTTTAAACATGATGCACACACTCTGATGCATGACTAGCTAGGGTGTGACAGCACCCAAGTCTACTCCTCGTGCTACTGCTCCTCGTGTGACGACTAACCGTGAACTTTTTCTTAGTCTTCACCAGAAGGTGGACCGAAACCATAAATGGGTTAAGCGTCAGTTTGGTTCATTTCTTCACAACATGACTGCTACACACAATGCAGTGAAGAAAAACCATTACTACCTCCATGAAGTCTTCCCCCGCACCTGGGCCATTCTGTCACATCTGTATGGTGAAGAAGATCTCAAGGCAATGGGTCTCAAGGAAGACTTTGACTGGTCTGCACCTCCACCGAAGAAATACAAGAAGGTCAAGGTTCCTCCTTTGGTGTCCAGCTCCTATTCTTCATCAAGCGACACCAACGAGCATGAAGACCTGGACGACACTTCATCAGGCCCTTCCACGACAAACGGCCCCAGCAACGCTGGCGCTCCTTCATCAACTTGATATTCTTCAGGGGCGTTAGTCCTCATTTTTGATCCTTTTGGTCATTCGATGACAAAGGGGGAGAATTTTGAGTTAGTCTTCAAGCGGGTCTGCCTATATGGGCGTTTCTTTGCTAAGTTACAACTCTCATTCTTCTGAAACTTTATTGGATCGAGTTGTAACCTTAAAACCGATGGTGCTCTGATACTTTTGATGTTTTACTCTGCATGCTTATTCCTCATATATGTTAACGCACGCATGCTGAATTACATCAGTCACCATATTTCATCATGCATTTCAAATTCTTCATTATGATATGTCAAATGCGTGTATGAAATACAAGATATAGGGGGAGATCTCCATGATTCTACTGTTCAAGTGTGCAATGCTTCAAAAGCAAATTCCTTGTCATGCACATCTTCAGGGGGAGTTCTTCTATATCATGCAGTCAAATTCCTCAATATCAGTATTTACACTTCATATGTTTATCCCCGTTGAAAACTTAACCTATATTGCCATCAATCACCAAAAGGGGGGAGATTGTAAGTGCATCTAGTGCCCCTTAGTGATTTTGGTGTATTAAAGACTTATAGGTTAAGGGACTAATGTGTTTTTAAGTGTGCACAGGTGTATAAGTCTATGAGGAATTTGATATTTACAGAGAAAGTCGACCCCTAAAAATGAAGTTCTTCGACTGAAGACTTTGGATTTCTGAAGACTTTCTGGAGTCTTTGAACGTGAAGAAATTGGTGCAATCCTGAAGACCTGGTATTCATTTGAGGAACATGAAGCGTGAAGACTTTTGTTTTTGTAGTTTCTTTTTCTCTTTCTTGAGTCTTAAGAAACACTGTACTGTTAAAGTGGGTCGAGGAAATACTAAGGAAAAATTTCCATGTGATGCTCAACTCAAATCCTACTCCTACCAATCCCTTCGAGTGAAGCCATTGGAAATCTCATACAGTTTAGTCATATTCTTAAGTGACAGAGACGAAGTTCTTCTGGTCTCTGAGGAATTTGTTCTGACTGAGTTAGGAATTCTCCAGTGCGGATTACCTACAGTGAGGAACATGATAGCCCTGAGGAATTTGATACTCAAATTTCTGACCGTTGCTGTGCTATGCGCCAGCTATCCCAAAATATCTACCCACCTAACGGTCATATCATTGAAGGGCATTTATGTCTTATCATGTCGGGCTGCTCCCTAGGCTATAAATAGCCGTCCCCTACAAGCACTAGCTGGTTGGCTGCTCCGAGAGAAATAGACACTTGTCATTTGAGAGCATCCCATCCTCCGAGGACTTTGAGAGAAAATCATCAAGTGAGGAAAACCCAAACCCAAACACCTACAAACCCCAAGTGATTGAGCATCACTGAAGAGATTGATCCTGCATGGATCCGACACTTGTTACCTTTGAAGACTGTGCTTCTTCTAGACGGTTATGCGTCAAGGTCTACAGCATCCAAGAGGAATTGTGGATTGCCGAGTGACCAACTTTGTGAAGGTTCGGAAGTCACCTAAAGACTAACCACGAGTGATTGGGCGACGTCTGTGTGACCTTAGCTCAAGGGGAATACGGCGCGGACTAAGTGTCCTGAGCTGCTGTAACACCCCGGATGTAACTTTCCCAATTTGTACTCCAACTCTTACCGTTTCTGGCGTTAAGTTATATTTATTTCCTCGGGTTCGGGTTTTTGTCTCCGTGTGTTGTTGTCGTTGTCATGCATCTCATATCATGTCATCATGTGCATTGCATTTGCATACGTGTTCATCCCATGCATTCGAGCATTTCCCCATTGTCTGTTTTGCATTTCGGCGCTTCGTTCTCCTCCGGTGGTCATTTCTAGCTTTCTTTCGTGTGTGGGGATTAAACATTTCCCGATTGGACCGAGACTTGCCAAGCGGCCTTGGTTTACTACCAGTAGACCGCCTGTCAAGTTTGGTATCATTTGGACTTCGTTTGATACTCCAACGGTTAACCGAGGGACCGAAAAGGCCTCGTGTGTGTTGCAGCCCAACACCCTCCAATTTGGCCCAAAACCCACCTAACTCTGCTCCATCATCTAGAGCGTTCGATCACAATCGCGTGGCCGAAAACCGCACCTCATTTGGACTCTCCTAGCTCCCTCTATATATAGACCCCCTCCTTCAAATTCGCGGTTCCACTCTCCCCCTAACCCTAGATCCATCCACCGCCACCGCCGGACGTGTCCGGAGCGGGCCGGACAACGTCCGCCGCCGCCCGCGCCCACTAGCGCGCTGCCACGTGGACGCCA
>NC_041386.1:272616372-272645245 GCF_002162155.2 Triticum dicoccoides | reverse complement strand
CACTCGCCGCCTCCGCCGCCAAGCTCGACGCCGGCAGCCCTGCGCCCCGCGACGCGACGCCCCGCCTCCGTGAAGCTCTGGGCGACCCCCTCCTCGTCGCCGGCGGCCTCTCCGGTGAGAGATCCGGCCGCCGCGGCTCCTTTTTGTTCTGGCGGTCCTCGAGCTGCTACAGTGCCCCGACCACGCCTCGTTTTCCGTGCAAACCCTAGATCTGTCCCGGAGAGGTTGTTTTTTTTCACCAAGTCCTGGATATTTTCAGTTCAAGTGCTCCTGTTCTCGGCTCCGTAACTTTGCATCCGTAGCTCCGATTCATGCATATAGCATATAAAAATGTTCATCTCTGAGATTACATCATTTCATTCCATTGCATCATTTTCATTTGAGTTCATCTTGATGCCCGAAATGCTGTACGAAGAGGGCTACTTGAGTTAATTGTCAGATCTGCTACTCCGTTTAGCACTTTTGTCATTTTTGTGTGCATGCTATGACCTGATGCTCTACATGTGTTTTGTTAAGGGTTTTATCATCTTTCCAGAGGTGCAACCCATGTATTTTTAGGATGTGTGTGGTGACTAGTGCAAGCTTGCAAAGTGGTGCACTTGCTAATTCTGTTTTCAGGGACTTAGTAATATCACTAAGTCCTGGAGCTGTTTATCTCATGATGCCATATGTTCATGTTGTTTCCTAGTGATCCGTGCCTCTTTTGAGGATGATCAGTAAGGATGTTTTGTTAATATTGTAGTGCTCTATCTATCCATGTCTTTGTTTGCAATTATGGAGCACCCTATCTTGAGTCAATCGAGCTCTACTTTTGCTACTTTGTGAATCTGGGCAGATTGTCAACTTGTTTGCAATTTTGCCGGTGATGTTGTAGTTGATCCGTGCATGCTATGCTATTGTTCTTGCCATGTATAGCTTGAATTTTGTGCCTTCGTGATGGATGTATGCTTGTCTTGCCATGACTTGCACCGTAGTGAGTGCATCGAGCTTGTAAACATGCCTACTTGAGTTATATTTCAGCATGTGTCAGTGAGTGTGAAAACTGATTATGTTTTTGCTATGTTCACATGCTTGCAATTGTATTTTCTGATCCCTTTTGGCTCAAGGTAACTAAGGGACTTTTGTTAAGCTCTTTGAGTAGCTCCATGCCATGCTTTACTTTGCCATGTTCAGATCCTGTAGCATGTAGTTTTGTTGCTCCGAAGAGGGCTACCTGATCTGAAATTCCAGACAAGTGTTAATTTCACAAAGTCTGAGATCTGTTTGCCATTTGCATTTTTGCCATGTTTGTTTGAACCTGTTAATGGATGAATTGGCCGTAGCTCAGTGCTAGACTTTTGTTAAGCATCTTGTAAGAATCCCTGCCCTGTATTTTGTTGTCATGTTTGGGTGTTGTAGCATGTTCATCTCATTGCATTTAGATGCCTACTTGCTGTAAATCGCAGACCGGTGTCATTTTGAATCGCTTGCCATTTCCAAACCGTAACTCCGATTCCAGCGTTCTTTATATCGTTTTCAAGCGATTTCATCTCATCTTTCCAGTGGCACACTTGTAATTCCCAGTTGAGGCCAGGTTCATGCATTTCCTGTCATATCTTGCATTTTGCATCCCGCATCGCATCCCGCATAGCATATCATCTTTGCATCGTGTTGTTTGAGTTTGCACGTGGTTGATTGTATCCTTGTTGCTTGCTTGTCTTGTTTGGGTAGAGCCGGGAGACGAGTTTGCTAATGAGGAGCCCGTTGAGTTTGCTTTCGAGGATCCAGTCAACTCTGACAACTGTGCAGGCAAGATGATCATACCCTCGAAATCACTACTATCTTTGCTATGCTAGTTTGCTCGCTCTTTTGCTATGCCATTGATACGATGCCTACCACTTGCTTGCAAGCTTCCCAAATTGCCATGTCAAACCTCTAACCCACCATGTCCTAGCAAACCGTTGATTGGCTATGTTACCGCTTTGCTCAGCCCCTCTTATAGCGTTGCTAGTTGCAGGTGAAGATTGGAGGCCGTTCTTTGTTGGAACATTTATTTACTTGTTGGGATATCATTATATTACTTTGTTATCTTAATGCATCTATATACTTGGTAAAGGGTGGAAGGTCGGCCTCTCGCCTAGTGTTTTGTTCCACTCTTGTCGCCCTAGTTTCCGTCATATCGGTGTTATGTTCCCAGATTTTGCATTCCTTACGCGGTTGGGTTATAATGGGAACCCCTTGACAGTCCGCCTTGAATAAAACTTCTCCAGCAATGCCCAACCTTGGTTTTACCATTTGCCACCTAGCCTTTTCCCTTGGGTTTCGCGGACTCAAGGGTCATCTTATTTTAACCCCCCCGGGCCAGTGCTCCTCTGAGTGTTGGTCCAACCTAGAGCACCGTGCGGGGCCATCCCTTGGCAACTTGGGTTACGTTGGCTCCCGTACGCTTAGCTTATCCGGTGTGCCCTGAGAACAAGATATGTGCAGCTCCTATCGGGATTTGTCGGCACAGCGGGCAGTGTTGCTGGACTTGTTTTACCATTGTCGGAGTTGTCTTTAATTACCGAGATACCGAGTCTGATCGAAACATCTTGGGAGGAGGTCTATTCCTTCGTTGACCGTGAGAGCTTGTCGTGGGCTAAGTTGGGACTCCCCTGCAGGGATTGAACTTTCGAAAGCCGTGCCCGCGGTTATGGGCAGATGGGAATTTGTTAATGTCCGGTTGTAGATAACTTGAACCTTAATTAATTAAAATGAATCAACTGAGTGTGTTATTGTGATGGCCTCTTCTCGGCGGAGTCCGGGAAGTGGCACGGTGTTGGAGTAATGTTTGTGCAAGTTGTTCTCTAGTTTCTCGCTCGTGCTTTGCCTCCTCTTCTCACTCTCTTTTGCAGATAAGTTAGCCAACATATTTGATAGTCGCTTGTTGCAGCTCCACCTATATTTACCTTGCCTTACCTACAAGCTTAAATAGTCTTGATCGCGAGGGTGCGAGATTGCTAAGTCCCTGTGGCTCATAGATTACTATTACACCAGATACAGGGCCTGATGATTCCGCTCCAGGAGACGCGTATGAGCTCAAGTGGGAGTTCGACAAGGACTCTCAACGTTACTATGTTTCCTTTCCCAATGATCAGTAGTGGTGCCCAGTTGGGGGTGAACGGGACCATTGTCGCATGTTGGGTTCTCTTTTATTTTGGCGCCGTAGTCGGGCCATGAGTGTTTGGATGATGTAATGTTATTTATGTACTTGATTGACGTGGCGAGTGTAAGCCAACAATGTTATCTCCCCTTTATTATTTATATTACATGGGATGTTGTGAACATTGCCTAACTTGCGACATATGCCTTCAATGCGATTATGTCTCTAAGTCGTGCCTCGACACGTGGGAGCTATAGTCACATCGAGGGTGTGACAGCTGCGTGTTCAAGACTGGGTGTCCGGGACTATGTGTCATCAGGTTTAAATACCTAGCCGCCCTAACCAGACATACAACTGTAACAGCAGTTGGAACTGGTCTACCAAATCATTGTCTTCACCGAGCTAACTGGTTCTATTTCCTCAACTCTTTCATTTCCTCATAACTATGTTGAGTGCTTGTTCATATCTGTGTTTGAAGACTTTAACTGAAGACTTTATCAAGTTCCTCAGTTCAATTTCTTCAGTCTGTTTGTCTTCATCCTGTGTTATCATGTGCTTACGCTTACTGTTCTCTGTGCTTGTCTTCATTTAAATCATGATGACTATGCTTGTGCTCTGTTATGTTTACTTTTGAGTACTTATTACGCTGCTAGTAGTTCTTCGCTAAGGAGTTTCCTCACCTGCAAATTCCTCAGTGAAGAATTCATAAAAATCGCCTATTCACCCCCCCTCTAGTCGATATAACGCACTTTCAATAACCCACAAGTATTGGGGATCGCAACAGTTTTCGAGGGTAGAGTATTCAACCCAAATTTATATATTTGACCAGGGGAGCCAAAGAATATTTGAAGGTATTAGCAGCTGAGTTATCAATTCAACCACACCTGGAGATTAATTATGTGCAGAAACATGATTAGTAGCAAAGTAATATGATAGTTTTGATAATAGTGACAACAGTAATAGTAATGGTAACAGTGATAGCAATGATTTTATAGCAATTGCAACAGTAACGATAGTAGTAGTAACTTAGCAAGAATAATATAAGATAAATTCGTAGGCATTGGATCGGTGACTTGTTGGATGATATTCATCAGGAGATAGATATAACCTAGGGCGATACATCTATCTCAAGTTCATCAATATAATGTAGGCATGTATTCCGTAAATAGTCATACATGCTTATGGAAAGAACTCGCATGACATCTTTTGTCCTACCCTCCCGTGGCAGCAGGTCCAATTGGAAACTAAGGGATATTAAGGCTGCTTTTAATAGAGAACCGGAGCAAAGCATTAACACATGGTGAATACATGAACTCCTCAAACTATAGTCATCATCATGAGTGGTCCCGACTATTATTACTCCGGGGTTGCCTGATCATAACACGTAGTAGGTGACTATAACTTGCAAGATCGGATCTAGAGCATGGATATAATGGTGATACATAAACGGTTCAGATCTAAAATCATGGCACCCGGGCCCAAAGTGACAAGCATTAGGCATAGCAATGTCATAGCAACATCAATCTTAGAACATAGTGGATACTAGGGATCAAGCCCTAACAAAACTAACTCGATTACATGATGAATCTCATCAGGCTCCTCACCGACCAGCGAGCCTACTTAGGAATTACTCACTCCCAGTGGGGAGCATCATGGAATTGGCGATGGAGAAGGGTTGGTTATGACGAAGAACGAAGATCACGCTCTCCGGAGCCCCAAACATGAGGTGATGGCGGCTCCGTCTCATGGATCGTGATAATTCTTTCTCCCTGATTTTTCTGTCCAAATATGTGATTTTATAGTATCAGAGTTGAGGTCTGCAGGGCCACCAGATGGGGACAACCCACCTGGGCATGCCAGGAAGGGGGGCGCGCCCTGGTGGGTTGTGCCCACCCAGGTGCCCCCCTCCGTTGGATCTTGGCTACAAAATTCTCTTTATTTATATAAAAATTCCTCGCACAGTTTTATTCCATTCCGAGAACTTATATTGCTCCACAAAAACAACACCATGGTAGTTCTGCTGAAAACAGCGTCAATCCGGGTTTAGTTCCATTCAAATCATGCAAATTAGAGTCCAAAACAAGAGGAAAAGCATTAGGAAAAGTGGATATGTTGGAGATGTATCAACTCCCCCAAGCTTAAACCTTTGCTTGACCTCAAGCAATTCAGTTGATAAACAGAAAGTGAAAAAGAAAAACTTTTACGAACTCTTTTGCTCTTGTTTGCATCAATATGCTTAAACATCACCCAGGTTTTCAGCTAACATTATAACTAACCATGCCGACGATAACTCCTAAAAATTATATTAACTCATATCAATGACATAATTAGCTAGCGAGCAATAATAAGTTATCTTAAACGGCAACACATTGTCAAAACAACCATGATATAATATGACAATAGTGTTATCTCGCTAGCTGTTTCTGAGACCGCAAAACATAAATGCAGAGCACCTCCAAAGTTCAAGAAGTGACTAAACATTGTAATTCATGGTAGAAAATATCCTGTCATGATGCACGCAATGTTAGCTCCACACAATGCATAAGCATGACAGAAGTGCTCTCAGGTTCTGGCGCTTATTTTAGAAGGTGATGACACAACATAAAAGTAAATAGATAGTCCCTTTGTTGAGGGAAGCAGTGATTTTCAGAGGTCCCGGAGCTCAAGTTTTAAAACAGATGTAAACAATATTTTGAGACATGCACCCTTCTCATTTACTTCACGACCATCAGTTATCAATATCTTCCATGCTAAGCACGCTAGTGGTGGTTCCCAAGCGATAAAAGTAAATGTTTTAACTCCATTGTGAGTTTTTGTTTGATTATTTGTAAGATTTTTCTTTGCAGTTTGGGACTAGGCATCCCTATTACCACCGTTTTCTCGTGCGATGGTGCACAAATAAACACTTGACCTAAGAATAACCCGCTTAGCATGGAAGATATCGACCACCTATTGTCGTTCCATGAACGATCCGGGCACACAAAAGGATATTTATTAGAAGTTTTTAGAGGTGGCACATGCAAAATTACTTAGGATGGTAGGGTAATACTGCATATAGGTAGGTATGGTAGACTCATCTAGAATAACTCGGGTTCAAGGTTTTTGATGTACAAGCAGAATTCCCACCTAGTACAGGCGAAGGCTAGCGGCCAGCTAGAGAGCAACAACGGTCATGAACATGCATTATGCATAAGTAACATTGGACACTAGCATGAGTAGGATATGAACACCATAAACATAAATATCATAGAGGCTATGTTGGTTTTGAATCAACTACATGCATGGACATGTGCCAAGTCAAGCCACTCGAACATCAAGAGGAGGATACCATATCATCATACTACATCACAATCATTTTTAACGCAATGTTGATATCCAAGGTAAATCATTATCCACTCCCAGCTACTTATGCATGGCATGAGAAACTATAATCTCTAATTGTCATTGCAGACACGTTTAATCATAATGTGTTGAATCATGGATACTATGTTAAACATATTTACACAAACAGAACAAGTCGAGTTCATACCCGTTTCTCTCTACCACTGCTAGTTCATCGAATAACGTCATTATTTCCTTTCACTTGCTAGGAATCTGGAAACATAATAATAGTGCAAGAGTGTCATGGACTAACCTAGAATCTGCAAACATTTTATTCAACAGGAGAAGACAAGGTAAAACGGGCTCTTTATTAGATCAACAATTATTCAAATGAGAGCCAACATTTTCATCATGATATTCTCCTTGGTAAGACTCAAATAAAAGGAAAAGAAATTCAGAGAAACATACTGAAATATTTTTGGAGTTTTTGGTTTTCTTAAACAAGCAAATAAAATGGAAAGCAAAAACGAGAAAAACTATTTACAAGGGAAAGGTCACAACAAACAAAAGAAGAACAAGGAAATCTTTTTGGGTTTTATTTTTAGTGCTACAACTAAGCATGCATAGAAAGTAAATTAACTACAACTATTTTTTTGTTTTTTCTAAGGTTTTTCAAACACACAAGAAGAAAGCAAGAAAATAAAATTAAGCACGCATGATACAATGAAAAAGTGTATACACCGACAACTGGAATGAGATGTGTGAACATGAATGTAATTTCTGTGAGAAACACATACTCCCCCAAGCTTAGGCTTTTGGCCTAGATTGGTAATCGAGCAGTAGCCTAGATAGTAGTTGGAGTGGTAGCTCACTGAGGCTCTCAGTGCGGATGCATCGGCCTGCCGTGCCGCCTCGACTGCAGCGTCGTGGGCTCATGCAAATATGTGTGCACAACAGACGCTTGATTAAACAACAAGTTATAGATGAAATTATGAATATTTCCTTTAAGGATCTTATGATTTTTCATAGCATCAAAGTCGAAATACTGCGTGTGTAGGATAGGGTCAAAGAGAAAAGGTGAAACACCCAACCCTCGTCCTAAACGCGTGGCATAAATTCCACCATAGAAAGAGCCACTATTAGTGTTATGTTGCAGTCTGTGTGCAACAATCGCTCCAAGATTATAACACCTATCACCAGTGAGAGTGGTGTGTATGAGGCTCAACTCCAGAGAACAAAGTGTACTACAATCTTGTTTGCCTACAACACGTTTTCTATTGAATAAAGTTAAGTATTGAATTGCGGGAAAATGAATGCTCTTTATTCTACCTTGTGTCACTCCCCTCGTCTCACCGTAGCAAAGACTAGTCAAGAATGATTGGTACTCATCCCTTGGCGGTTCGTCAAGCGAACCTTGGAATGGGAGTTTGCAGTGGTGAGCAAAACTCTCTTGTGATATGGTAAATGGATTTTCATAAAGCTTAAATGACACTCTAGAGTCACGTGGATGGAATTTAAATTCTTTGACAAATGATTCAGTGAGAGTGTGCTGTTGATCGCACTTATCTGAAATGTATTGACTGAGACCGACATTGTGAACATATTGCTCAAATTCCTCCTTAATGCCCACACACACCATATAATCATCGCATGGCCATATGCATGTTTTGGTGGCGGCATCTCGAATGGAACTTTCACTTGGTTCAACATAAGACCGACAGGTGGAGCTGTCACTAGAAGATCCCCCGAGGATCTCCTCCTCGGAGAACTCCTTCCAATTAGGTTCATCATGTTCGCGTACAATTTTTGGAAAAATTGTGGGTGACAAGAATTTATCAACAAAACTTTACAAGATTGATAGCAGCTACTCATAGGGATACATAGAGGCCATAGCAAGCATTCAAACTACTTAGAACTCTAAAAATTGAACATGCAAGCTCATCTGCAGAAGCACCAAGAGTAGCTAATTATTCAAAATATAAACAACTAAAACAAAAACTAATTGGACAAACCGTGGAGTCACATAGCGAGCAACAATCCCCTGAAACATTTTTGGAAATGGAGCTTCAAGCAAAGAGATCGAAATCCGCGGGTCTGAGAGCAAGAATACGGGAGAGAGAGAGAGCACTGGGGAATTTGTCTGGAGGTAGGTGATGAGGTGGTGTAAAGAGATAAGTGAGGGGGCCACATGGGAACCGCAACCCACCAGGGCGCGCCTCCCTCTGATGTTGTTTGCACCAAAAATTCTTAAATATTCAAAAAAATAATCATATTAATTTTTTAGGGCATTCTGAGAACTTCTATTTTTGGGTCATTTTTTATTGCATGGGAAATTCAGATAACAAACAAAACATGGCATTTTATTTTACTTAACTAATAAAAACAGAAAAAGGTAGGGACAAAAGGTAGTGCTTACTAAATTCATCAACTTCATACCTCTTAAAAATGATCCATTAATAAGGTTGATCAGGTCTTATTGACAACCACTTTTGCTTAGCATGAAACCGAAGAACTTTCGTAAATCACTAAGTTACCTCAGTGGGGTATGAATGTCCCCAACAATAAGCATTTCATATTTCTTCTTGGCAATAGGTAGAGGTATTTGAAAACTTCCAATAGTGATTGTCGGAGACTTTTCAATAACATCAGTACCATTTACTCGGAATTGTTTCTTCGGGAAGTGCGTCGTATGCTCATTACCATTGATATGGAATGTCACCTTGCTTTTATTGCAAACAATAACAGCCCCTGCAGTATTCAAGAAGGGTCTACCAAGGATAATTGACATGTTGTTGTTCTCGGGCAGCTCAAGTATAACAAAGTCAGTCAAAATAGTAACATTAGAAACAACAACGGGCACATCTCACAAATACCGATAGGTATGGCAGTTGATTTCTCAGCCATTTGCAAAGATATTTCAGTAGGTGTGAGTTTATTCAAATCAAGTCTTTTACATAAAGACAAAGGCATAACAATAACAACAGCTCCTAAATCACACAAAGCAGCTTTCACATAATTCTTTTTGATAGAGCAAGGTATAGTTGGTATTCCCGGATCTCCAAGTTTTTTAGGTACTCCATCTTTAAAAGTATAATTAGCAAGCATGGTGGATGTCGGCCTCCTAGGAACGGGGGTACCCAAACCTGCCTGCAGCCCAGGGCATGGCTCCACCCGCGGCCTGGTACGGCCCATCTTCATCAACCAAGGCACAAGACCCTCGCGAGTGGCCAAGCCTCATGAGGCGGACGACATAAGACCTCCTCTGGGGCAGCCTCACTAGGGTGGCTCGCGACGAGCGGAGAGATCAAGGAAATGGGCACCTCGTGAGGTTCCCGTGACATGAGCCATGATGACCAAGGCCAGGCGGGCACCAGTGGGCGCAGAGTGCCAGTTTCCTCTTCGGTGCTAAAGAGGTAGGCACATGCGAGGAGTGCCGAGGTGTCAGGCAAAGGTTTCGTATCGGTGCAACGAGACCAAGACCAGCAGGACGACAAGATGGAGGTCACCACGAAGCCCACGACGGCGTCACCACTAGAACCTTTGGCAGGCGAAGACCACCTTTTGTTAGGATAACTTGTACTCGTTGTCCCCCTTCGAATTGGCCATTATGGGATCCTTCCCGCCTAATATTTGGGGAGAGGACCCGGGCCTCTATAAATAGGGATAGCCACCACCATACTCAGGGGGCTCATCGAGAGAGAGAGAGAGAGAGAGAGAGAGGCTCATCTAGAGACAGATCACCCGGATCGTCCCCAGCCACACAAGCTCATCGAGCTCAAGAACACCTCTCCTCAAGAGGTTGTTCTTCCCTTGTACTTGTTCATCCCCAACCTACAAGGCAATCAACCACACCACACTGGAGTAGGGTATTACATTGCAACAGCGGCCCGAACCAGTATAAACACTTGTCTCCCTTGTTCCATGCGTTCGGCGAGCTAGGCTTTGAAATCATTGCGAGAGCATGAGCTGGGGGAGAGATCTTCGTGCGCACCCTAGTGGTCGAACCTCATGGGTTTGTCGGAACACGTAATCTGACATTTGGCGCGCCAGGTAGGGGTGTGCCGAGGTTCTCTTCCCCAACGACCGATCTACGGTCGCCCCGTGTATCCAATGTCTGACGATCCGAGGACCCAGGCCGACTGCTGGGCGGCCCGGCTAACTCGAGTACCTCCATCAGTTCCAGAAGACCTCAACTCCACACTCCAGACGGCCCGCGCACCGCCTAGCGCCCGCGGACGCGGCAGCACGGGTCGACGTCCGCCACACTCACACCGCGGCACACGCACCGCCGCAAAATCTGCAAGCTACGCGACAGCGACGGCGCCACACACCTGACAGGAATAAGCTCGTGGTGGCGCGGGAGCTGCTGCGGTGCTGGCTGATGGAGAGCAGCCGCGATGCGCTGCAGGAACTTGTCGCTGATCTATTGGATGCTGCAGCCAGGGGTACGCCGCCTTTCTACTGTCTACTCACATCTCAAGTTGTGGCCAGGTCACACGATGGGCCTCGTTGCACCCGCACGCTCCCAGGTTCACTAGGAGGGCTCGCCAGCATTAGCACGACTGGCGGTGCCGGACGTCTGGCCGCGCCTTCGCCTTCCTCGGGTGGCGTAGGTGCGGGCGTTGCTCCTCATGGTCCCAATCGAATGCCACCCCACAACAACCAGGAATGCGTGCGGGGCTCAGCGGCGTGGGGTACAGGGCGGCTCGGCGGAAGTTTCGGCGAGGTAGCTCAGGAAGCCTATGTACCCCTCTTGGTGCACTAGATGTAGATGCCAGAGGACGACCCCTGTACATTCCACGAGCCGCACTGGGAAGAAGAGATGCTGGAGGCCAAGGCCTACTATGAGCCACCCAGGAGCCTCGCCGACCCGACCGACGACAACCAGCCTAGGGTACCACTGATATCTCAGGAGAAGGCTTATGCTAACAATCGGTCACAGGTGGACCGAGATGCAGCAGCGGACGGCGACCCCAGCGCTACAGCCCCACCCCATTCAGGGGCAACGCACATGGGGCTGCACAAAAGAGGTCCGAAGCAAGGCCCTCCTGCATGTCGCGCGGGGCAAGGCGCCACCTAGAGGTAGATCCTCTGCCGGTGAGCCATCCCCCCGGTAGAGGGCCCGTGGTCGCCGAAGACGCCTCTGGCGTCCCCCTTGCCCCTTGGCCTCGTCCTGGTTTCCGGACACCCCAACGGTGGTCGAGGGTGGCGCAAGGCGGGGCCCTCGTCTGGCGATATGAATCAAGTCTCGCGCATGTGAAGGTCTCCGCCCGTGACACTCTCACGTAATAATGAGTGGGGCTGTACACGCCCCAGAGTCTCCCGAGAGCCGCCCTCGGGCCTCGGGGGATCCCGCCAACATCCTAGTGGAGGCACCATGCTCAGCTATAACACCCACAATGCGGCTATATCTCCCATTTGTCGGGGCACGACTTAGAGGTATAGCCGCATGGTAGGTTTCTAGCAAGAGGGGTAATCTTCACACAATCCCATGTACTGAATAGAAAGGGATAAAGAGTTGGCTTATAATCGCCACTTCACACAAATACAAGTTAAACATACATCATCCAGATTACAATCAAGGTCCGACTACGGAACCAAAACTAAAAGAAGAAAATCCCAAATGCTAGATCCCCGATCGTCCCAACTGGGCTCCACTACTAATCAACCGGAAAAACACAAGACAACGATCAAGATCTTCATCGAGCTCCCGCTTGACCTCGGTTGCGTCACCTGCACTGGTATGATCGGCACCTGCAACTATTTGGAAGTATCTAAGAGTCACGAGGACTCAGCAATCTCACACCCGTGAGATCAAGACTATTTAATCTTATGGGTTGGAGAAGGTAATCAGGTGGAGCTGCAACAAGCACTAACATATATGGTGGCTAACATGCGCAAATAAGTGCGAGAGAGAAGCAGCGCAGCGGTCTTGAACTATAAGTGATCAAGAAGTGATCCTGAAACTACTTACGTTCAAGCATAACACAAGAACCGTGTTCACTTCCCGGACTACACCGGAAAGAGACTGCTACGTCTCGAGCTAGCGTTGGTTTTCCCCAAAGAGGAGGGGGTGATGTAGCATAGTAGCGTAAGTATTTCCCTCAGTTTTTGAGAACCAAGGTATCAATCCAGTAGGAGGTCACGCGCAAGTCCCACGTACCTACACAAAACGGTAGCAACTCGCAACCAACGCTTAGGGGTTGTCAATCCCTTCACAGTCAATTACGAGAGTGAGATCTGATAGAGATAATATTTTTGGTATTTTTGGTAAAAGATGCAAAGTGAAAAGTAAAATCAAAACAAGTAAAATAAAGTAATGGAGATTGATATGATGAGAATAGACCCGGGGGCCATAGGTTTCACTAGTGGCTTCTCTCAAGAGCATAGATATTCTACGGTGGGTGAACAAATTACTGTTGGGCAATTGATAGAATTGAGCATAGTTATGAGGTTATCTAGGTATGATCATGTATATAGGCATCACGTCCGTGACAAGTCGACCGGCTCCTGCCTGCATCTACTACTATTACTCCACTCATCGACCGCTATCCAGCATGCATCTAGAGTATTAATTAAAAAACAGAGTAACGCCTTAAGCAAGATGACATGATGTAGAGGAATAAATTCATGCAATATGATAAATACCCCATCTTGTTATCCTCAATGGCAACAATACAATACGTGCCTTCCAACTCTTTCTGTCACTGAGTAAGGACACCGCAAGATTGAACCCAAAGCTAAGCACTTCTCCCATTGCAAGAACTACCAATATAGTTGGCCAAACCAAACAGATAATTCGAAGAGACTTGCAAAGATAACTCAATCATACATAAAAGAATTCAGAGAAGATTCAAATATTATTCATAGATAAGTTGGATCATAAACCCACAATTCATCGGCCTCAACAGACACACCGCAAAAAGAAGATTACATCGAATAGATCTCCACGAGAGAGGGGGAGAACATTGTATTGAGATCCAAAAAGAGAGAAGAAGCCATCTAGCTACTAGCTATGGACCTGAAGGTCTGAAGTGAACTACTCACACTTCATCGGAAGGGCTATGGTGTTGATGTAGAAGCCCTCCGTGATGGATGCCCTCTCCGGAAGTGCTCCAGAACAGGCCCCAAGATGGGATCTCGTGGATACAGGAAGTTGCGGTGGTGGAATTAGGTTTTTGGCTCCGTCTTTGGTCTATTGGGGGTACGTAGGTATATATAGGAGGAAGGAGCACGTCTGTGGAGCTCTGAGGGGCCCACGAGGTAGGGGGGCGCTCCCAGGGGGCACCCTCCACCCTCATGACCTCCCCGGAAACTTCTTGGAGTAGGGTCCATGTCTCCTGGATCACGTTCGGTGAGAAGATCACGTTCCCGAAGGTTTCATTCCATTTGGACTCCGTTTGATATTCTGTTTCCTCGAAATACTGAAATAGGCAAAAAAACAACAATTCTGGGCTGGGCCTCCGGTTAATAGGTTAGTCCCAAAAATAATATAAAAGTGGAAAATAAAGCCCAATATAGTCCAAAACAGTAGATAAAGTAGCATGGAGCAATCAAAAATTATAGATACGTTGGAGACGTATCAGGCATCCCCAAGCTTAACTCCTGCTCATCCTCGAGTAGGTAAATGATAAAAAGAGAATTCTTGATGTGGAGTGATACTTTGGCATAATTTCAATGTAAATCTTCTTAATCATGGTATGAATATTCAGATCTGAAAGGTTCAAGACAAAAGTTCATATTGACATAAAAAATGATAATACTTCAAGCATACTAATCAAACAATTATGTCATCTCAAAATAACATGGCCAAAGGAAGTTCATCCCTACAAAATCATATAGTTAGGCTATGCTTCATTTTCATCACACAAAGGTGTTCCCAACTTTTATACCCCCGATGACAAGCCAAGCAATTGTTTCATACTCAAATAATCTCCAACTTTTTCAACCTTCACGCAATACATGAGCGCGAGCCATGGACATAGCACTATGGGTGGTATAGAATATGATGATGGGGATTGTGTGGAAAAGACAAAAAAGGAGAAAGTCTCACATCAATGAGGCTAATCAATGAGCTATGGAGATGCCCATCAATTGATGTTAATGCAAGGAGTAGGGATTGCCATGCAACGGATGCACTAGAGCTAAGAATGCTCAACAAAAGAAAACTAGTGGGTGTGCATCCAACTTGCTTGCTCATGAAGACCTAGGGCATTTTGAGGAAGCCCATCGTTGGAATATACAAGCCAAGTTCTATAATGAAAAATTCCCACTAGTATGAACAAGACAACTTATGAGACTCACTATATGAAAATCATGGTGCTACTTTGAAGCACAATATATGAGACTCACTACATGAAGAACAAGGTGCTACTTTGAAGCACAAGTGTGGAAAAAGAGATAGTAGCATTGCCCTTTTTATTTTCTCCTTCTTTTTTTTGGGCCTTTCTTTTTTTCTTTTTGGCCTTTCTCTTTTTTTTGATTGGGCAATGCTCTAATAATGATGATCATCACACTTCTATTGATTACAACATAATGATTACAACTCGATACTAGAACAAGATATGACTCTATATAAATGCCTCCGACGGTGTACCAGGATGGTGCAATGAATTAAGAGTGACATGTATGAAAAATAATGCATGGTGGCTTTTCCACAAATACAATGTCAACTACAAGATCATGCAATGGCAATATGACAAAAGTAAAGCATGTCATGATGATGATGATGATGGTGGTAGTTGCATGGCAATATATCTCGGAATGGCTACGGAAATGCCATGATAGGTAGGTATGGTGGCTGTTTTGAGGAAGATATAGAGAGGTTTTTGTGTGAAAGAGTGTATCATATCACGGGGTTTGGATGCACCGGCGAAGTTTGCACCAACTCTCAATGTGAGAAAGGGCAATACACGGTACCGAAGAGGCTAGCAAATGGCGGAAAGGTAAAAGTGCGTATAATCCATGGACCCAACATTAGTCAAAAGAACTCATATACTTATTGCAAAAATTTAGAAGTCATCAAAAATCAAGTACTACGCGCATGCTCCTAGGGGGATAGATTGGTAGAAAAAGACCATCGCTCGTCCCCGACCGCCACTCATAAGGATGCACAAGCCAGGTACACTTCATGCTTCAAATTTGTTACACAACTTTAACCATACGTGCATGCTACGGGACTTGCTAACTTCAACACAAGTATTTCTCAAATTCACAACTACTCAACTAGCACGACTATGATATTATCACCTCCATATCTCAAAACAATTATCAAGCATCAAACTTATCTTAGTATTCAAACCACTAAAAAGAAAGTTTCACATATCTTGAATACCAAGTATATTAACATTAAGCAAATTACCATGCTATTAATGACTCTCAAAATAATCTAAGTGAAGCATGAGAGATCAAGTTTCTTTAAAACAAACCATCACCGTGCTCTAAAAGATCTAAGTGAAGCACTAGAGAAAAAATTATCACGCTCAAAAAGATATAAGTGAAGCACATAGAGCAAACTATCAAGCTCAAAAGATATAAGTGAAGCACAAAGAGTATTCTAACAAATTTCAATTCATACATGGCTCTCTCAAAAGGTGTGTACAGCAAGGATGATTGTGGTAGACTAACAAGCAAATACACAAATAATACAAGACGCTCCAAGCAAAACACATATCATGTGGTGAATAAAAATATAGCTCCAAGTAAATTACCGATGGAAGTGGACGAAAGAGGGGATGCCTTCTGGGGCATCCCCAAGCTTTGACTTTTTGGTGTCCTTGGATTATCTTGGGGGTGCCATGGGAATCCCCAAGCTTAGGCTCTTTCCACTCCTTGTTCCATAATCCATCAAAAGAATTCACCCAAAACTTGAAAACTTCACAACACAAAACTCAATAGAAATCTCGTGAGCTCCGTGAGAGAAAGAAAACAAAAGACTACTTTAAGGTACTGTAGTGAACTTGTTCTTTATTTGTATTGGTGTTAAACCTAATGTATTTCAACTTCTCTATGGTTTATAAACTCTTTTACTAGCCATAGATTCATCAAAATAAGCAAACAACACACGCAAAACAGAATCTGTCAAAAACAGAACAGTCTGTAGTAATCTGTTACTAACGCAAACTTCTGGAATCCAAAAAATTCTACCAAAATTAGACGACCTGAGAAATTTGTTTATTGATCAGCAGCAATTGGAATCACTATTTTATCACGTTCTGGTGATTTTTGACAATTCGGGCACTGAGCGCAAAGATTCTGGAAATTACAGCAAGATCAAATAACTATCTTCCAAGAAGATCTAATAGGTTTAACTTGGAACAAACACTAATTAAAAGATAAAACCACATCTAAACAGAATTTAGATGGATTATTTATTCCTAAAAATAACCAAAAACAAAAAACACAAAATAAAATTGGGTTGCCTCCCAACAAGCGCTATCGTTTAACGCCCCTAGCTAGGCATAAAAGCAAGGATAGATCAAGGTATTGCCATCTTTGGTAGGCAATTATTCAATGAGGCATCCACCTCCTTTAGAATTTTCTTTCTTTCTAGTGATTATCAAACTTTTAGGCATAAGATCGAAAAATTCATTCGTGGCAAATGGTTCCTTAATGATTGTAAAAAGATCGGGGTGAATACTTATAGATTTAAGATCCGCATTTTCCTTACTAGATGATTCACCCTTATTTTTAGGAACATACATAAACTTGGCAATTTTTGTGGGAGGACTAGGAGTACTTTTTACGGAAGAAAAAGCAGTTCCCAAGTTGGTAATGATACCCTCAAGTTTATCGATTCGATTAGAGTCTAGATTTATTTTTTCATTAACCATGGGTTCCTTCTCCTTAATATTTTTCAAAGTCATTCCTACCTTAGATCCATATTGAGTAATATGATTATGATCTAGATTTTCAATGGATTCAATGGTAGCAACTTTGTTTTCAATAATTTCAAGCCTTTGCATAACATGCTCCAAGGTTAACACAGTTCCATTAACCAAAAGGGGAGGTGAGCCAAATAAATCTATTAAAACATTATAGGAATAAAAAGTATGGCTACCCAAAAAATTCCCTCCGGTAATGGTATCAAGGATATATCTATACCAAGGATTAGCACCTACATAAAAATTGCGAAGAAGGACTGAAGTAGATTGCTTCCTGGTAGATCTATTTTGAGCATTGCAAATTCTATACCAAGCATCTTTTAGATTTTCTCCCTCCCTTTGTTTAAAATTTAGCACTTCATTCTCGGGAGATAACGGAGAAGATAAGGAATTCGACATAGCGACAGGTAAGCAAACTAACACACGAGCAAACAAAAGGCAAACGGAAAAAGAGGAGGAGATTGGGAAAGAGAGGGCGAATAAAATGGCAAGGGTGAAGTGGGGGAGAGGAAAACGAGAGGCAAATGGCAAATAATGTAATGTGAGAGATAGAGATTGTGATGGGTACTTGGTATGTTTACTTTTGCGTAGGCTTCCCCGGCAACGGCGCCAGAAATGGCTCGTTGACGGGAGAGTAAATCTTGACTTGACTTGGCGTAGGCCTCCCCGGCAACGGCGCCAGAAATGGCTCGTTGATGGGAGAGTAAATCTTGACTTGACTTGGCGTAGGCCTCCCCGGCAATGGCGCCAGAAATCCTTCTTGCTACGTCTCGAGCTAGCGTTGGTTTTCCCCGAAGAGGAGGGGGTGATGTAGCACAGTAGCATAAGTATTTCCCTCAGATTTTGAGAACCAAGGTATCAATCCAGTAGGAGGTCACGCGCAAGTCCCTCGTACCTGCAAAAAACGGTAGCAACTCACAACCAACGCTTAGGGGTTGTCAATCCCTTCACGGTCACTTACGAGAGTGAGATCTTATAGAGATAATATTTTTGGTATTTTTGGTATAAAGATGCAAAGTGAAAAGTAAAAGAAAAACAAGTAAAATAAAGTAATGGAGATTGATATGATGAGAATAGACCCGGGGGCCATAGGTTTCACTAGTGGCTTCTCTCAAGAGCATAGATATTGTACGGTGGGTGAACAAATTACTATTGAGCAATTGACAGAATTGAGCATAGTTATGAGGTTATCTAGGTATGATCATTTATATAGGCATCACGTCGGTTACAAGTAGACCGACTCCTGCCTACATCTACCACTATTACTCCACTCATCGACCGCTATCCAGCATGCATCTAGAGTATTAAGTTAAAAACAGAGTAACGCCTTAAGCAAGATGACGTGGTGTAGAGGAATAAATTCATGCAATATGATAAATACCCCATCTTGTTATCCTCGATGGCAACAATACAATACGTGCCTTGCAACTCTTTCTGTCACTGAGTAAGGACACCGCAAGATTGAACCCAAAGCTAAGCACTTCTCCCATTGCAAGAACTACCAATCTAGTTGGCCAAACCAAATGGATAATTCGAAGAGACTTGCAAAGATAACTCAATCATACATAAAAGAATTCAGAGAAGATTCAAATATTATTCATAGATAAGTTGGATCATAAACCCACAATTCATTGATCTCAACAAACACACCGCAAAAAGAAGATTACATCGAATAGATCTCCATGAGAGAGGGGGAGAATATTGTATTGAGATCCAAAAAGAGAGAAGAAGCCATCTAGCTACTAGCTATGGACCCAAAGGTCTGAAGTAAACTACTCACACTTCATCGGAAGGGCTATGGTGTTGATGTAGAAGCCCTCCCTGATGGATGCCCTCTCCGGCGGAGCTCCAGAACAGGCCCCAAGATGGGATCTCGTGGATACAGGAAGTTGCGGCGGTGGAATTAGGTTTTTGGCTCCGTCTTTGGTCTATTGGGGGTACGTAGGTATATATAGGACGAAGGAGCACGTCGGTGGAGCTCCGAGGGGCCCACGAGGCAGGGGGGCGCGCCTAGGGGGCGCGCCCTCCACCCTCGTGACATCCCCGGAAACTTCTTGGAGTATGGTCCAAGTCTCGTAGATCACGTTCGGTGAGAAGAACACGTTCCCGAAGGTTTCATTCCGTTTGGACTCCGTTTGATATTCTGTTTCCTCGAAATACTGAATTAGGCAAAAAAAAACAATTCTGGGTTGGGCCTCCGGTTAATAGGTTAGTCCCAAAAATAATATAAAAGTGGAAAATAAAGCCCAATATAGTCCAAAACAGTAGATAAAGTAGCATGGAGCAATCAAAAATTATAGATATGTTGAAGACGTATCAGAGCCCATCACGGCTACACACGCGGTTGATGTATTTTAACTAAGTCAAGTGTGAAGTTCTCTACAACAGGATATTAACAAATTCCCATCTGCCACATAACCGCGGGCACGGCTCTCGAAAGTTTATACCCTGCAGGGGTGTCCCAACTTAGCCCATCACAAGCTCTCACGGTCAACGGATGATATTCCTTCTCCCAGGAAGACCCGACCAGTCTCGGAATCCCGGTTACAAGACATTTCGACAATGTTAAACAAGACCAGCAAAGTCACCCGATGTGCCGACAAATGCCGATAGGTGTCGCACGTATCTCGTTCTCAGGGCACACCGGATGGGCAAGACGTCGGGTTGGCATAGACCCTGGTTGCCTAGGGGGCGCCGGACATCGCCCAATTTGGACCAACACTTGGAGGAGCACTGGCCCGGGGGTTTAAAATAAAGATGACCCTTGAGTCTGCAGAACCCAAGGGAAAAAGGCTTAGGTGGCAAATGTTAAAACCAAGGTTGGGCCTTGCTGGAGGAGTTTTATTCAAAGCAAACTGTCATGGGATTCCTATAACACCCAACCGCGTAAGGAACACAAAATTAGGGAATATAACACCGGTATGACAGAAACTAGGGCGGCAAGAGTGGAACAAAACACTAGGCATAAGGCCAAGCCTTCCACCCTTTACCAAGTATATAGATGCATGAATTAAATAAGAGATAGTAATGATATCCCAATAATATCCATGTTCCAACATGGTACAAACTTCAGCTTCACCTGCAACTAATAATGCTATAAGAGGGGCTAAGCAAAAGCGGTAACATAGCCAAACAACGGTTTGCTAGGAAGGTGGGTTAGAGGCTTGACATGGCAATATGGGAGGCATGATATAACAAGTGGTATGTAGAGCGACATAGGGATAGAGCGAACAACTAGCAAGCAAAGATAGAAGTTATTTCGAGGGTATGGTCATCTTGCCTGAGATCCCGCAAGGAAGAAGAACAAGCCCATGAAGAAGACAAACGGACATAGTCGAATAGATCCTCACAACTCCAGAACGAAACCGACGCTAACGAGAGAAGCAACCCGGAAAGAATCAGATAACATAGTAAACCAACAACCATAACCATGGCATGATGCATAACCAAGTATGATGCATGTCCCGGTTTAAATATGCATGGCATGGCAAAGTGCACAACCAACACTACAAGTTAAGTGGAGCTCAATATGCAACGAGTTGCATATTGACGGGACACCACATCAATTATTTAGTTCTCTCTCATTTAAACTACTCAACAATATTAAATGTTGTTAAACATGGCAAGAAGTGAAGCATGAGTAAACTACACATTCTAAACAATTGAAATGCGGCCGGAAACATCAAACAACTATTCCAGTAAATCCCCATATGCATTTAGCAGTTTAATGCAAACAACAATTTTAAACATTTTAAATGTTATTATCATGATGCGGATGACGTGTGCAAGTTATGCAATTTTATGAAGATGTTGATAAGAGCATGATATGAAGCATTCGTCATCGTGGCGGAAACGGAAGGGTGCCACGGCGACGATAACGAAAACGGTGCCACGGCAACATTCTGGTTTCGGTAACTCGATTGAGATGCCGGTGAAAAAGATATGGTGTGAGCGAGTTGAGGAAGATGGTGGGGTGCTCCCGACTACCGGGTTCCCACTTGAACTGACATGGTGCATCTCATACAACACGTGCATTTGGTCCATGGGCATCGTCTCGGGGTTATACCTTCGAAGCACGCCTTCGAGATGGATCGAGTTTGTAGAGGGAATTAGACGTTCTCGGGACGTCTCAAGTGGAAGTAGTCATTCATGTTCGGGAACCGGTAGAGGTACGGGTCTTCGACAACGGTCGTCGTACACGCTCCAAGGTCGTCGATAGAGGTTCTCGCATGCTCCAGGGTCGTCGGTAGAGGTTCTCACGATCTCGGCGACGGTGGTGGCACACGTTTTCATAGATGTTCGAATCATCGGTAGTGGTACTTGGTGAATCTTGAAACGGTCTTGGCGTCTTCACACGTAGGGGTACTGGGCGTTCCCGTGTAGCCGAACTTGAGGGGCATCGACATTGTTGTACTTGGCGTCCATGGGTACTTGACAAAGATGACACGAAACGCAACGGCGTTCATGCGCAAAGAGGCCCCGGTCTCGCAAGACTTGGAATGAACTCAAAAGAAGTGGCACAAAGGCATCGGTTCGAAGGTGGGGGTCCGAGCTGGTGCACTGGAGCAAGGCGGCGCGAGGAGGGCCATGGTAGGCACGGGTCTGCCGGACCTGCAGCTGCGGCCGATGACGATGGCAGAGGAGACCTTGGGGTCGGCCCTGGCATCAACTTGACCAGGAGAAGGCGGAGGTTGGTGCCTGTGGTCGTCGGACATCGTGGATGATGCCAGAATGAGGCATGAGGAGGAGCAACGGGGAAGGAGCACGGAGCTTGAGGCGGCAGGAATGGGCGCCCAGGGTCACAACGGCAGGGTGGCCTTGAGATGAAGACACCATGGGGATTGGTTCCCTGGGCGGCTTCGGTGATGCTAGAAGAAGGCAGCACCGACGGGAAACGCAGGGGGTCAGGGACAGGGCACCGGCAAGGGGAGGCACATGGGACTTGACGCGGCGGTGGCTTGGCGCTGAGGAAGGAGGAGGTGGCGCAGGTTGGTAGAGGATGGCGGCTCGCGTCCTCGGGGTCTCCTGCTCGCGAGCACATGGAGATGGCGGCTCTGGCCGGTCGTCCGGGCTTGCGAGATTGAGGGGGGGGAGGGGGTTCGAGCAGAGCACTGAAGGGAGATGGGGATCGAGATCCTCTCTTGATGGCGCTGGTGGGAACGAGAGGGAGAGGACGAGGGGATTAGGGAGATGGGGGTTTCGGCCTAGGGTTGAGGCGTCGAGGTTGCCGGCTAGGCCTCTGTGATTTGGTGGGCCGGCCCGGACTAGTGGCTTGCGAGGGCTGGGCTGGGGTCTTTGCTGCTGCTACCTTATTTTCTTTTCCATTTCTTCAGACAGAAATACAAAAAGGAAAGTGTAGGGGAAAAAGGAGAGGAGCTATAGAAATATAAAAATATTCTCATGATCCTGAAAATGTGCTCTATTTCACAAAAAGGAAAGGAAGTAAAAATAATTCATGTTTGAATTAAATTCAAACATGAACCATTTTAAACCCTAACCAAAACAATTCCAATTGAGATGAAATTTGACAGAGAGGCTAGGTACATGGTGTTAGAATATTGGGGAAAAGATGAACATCAATAGAGAAGGGAAAATGGCACTTGTAGAAATGGAAGAAAGGGAAGGAAGGAGGAGTGATGGTGCAAGAAGCACACATGGAGCATGCAACAATACAACATGCATGAATATGACAATGCACATGATGATTATTATAATGCAAACAGACACAAGCACAAATGCAATATGACAAGGTAAGCATGGCAATGCAATGAGTAGAACAACATAACAAAACAAGATGAGCCCGAAAGATGGAACCCCAAGTGGAATTGGATGGAGATCAACATTGATATATTGCCAAATATGGAAGTTTTACATCTGGGGTGTTACATTAGCGCTGGTCGTTGACACTGTCCCCCAATGACTAAGCTCACGGCCAGCAAAGGCATTAGGCTCCGCGCTGGTGAGAAGACAATAAGGCTAGCTAGGTGTCAGACGCTGCCTTTTGCTTTCAACTCCCTTTCAGTGTAGCTCGATTTGTCGACTTTTGGATTTGAACTCGCAGTCTTATTTTCATTGACAAAGAATGGGGGGCACCTTTTCTCGTTCGTGTTCATTTCTTGAGTTTTCCGGCTCCGTGCCTTGTTTCGAGAAAGGCACCTACTGCCCCCTCCTCACGAGCGACTCCAGAGAAGGGGTCGGGCGGGGTATGCACGCACACCCCATCGCAATCCAACGCCCGTCTCTCAAGGTCTTCCCGGGCGGACCGGCGAGCTCCGCAGAAGCCCGAAATCTCGCGCGTCCGCGGAGGGCTCCCCTCAGGAGAACTACACATCGACAACTATGAGGCCGGTCTGGGGCCCTCCTAGACTGAGGTAAGTTAACGTGGCGAGCACGCGGAGGAACTTGAGAACAAGCGCCTTAAGTCTGGCTCAGGGAATAAAACAACAGTCCGATTACATGAGGGGCTCCCCCTCCCCAAAATACACTCACATCGTCGGGGGCCATGCCCATGCTTTTTGCATGCAGGTTCAGAACAAGGAGCGCAGGCTCAGTTGGACATGTCGCTCATAACATCTTCCGGATCTCTCCCGGACACGATACCGGCGTCGTCGCCAGCGTTGTCTTCACCATCATCGACCACGTCGCCTTCATCCGCCACGACCACCACAGCGTCATCATCCGAAGCGAAAGCTCTGACCAGAGCATCCACATTATCATCCACCCAGTGTGCCAGGTCGCCCCGAATAGCCCCGGGCACTGGGGCGATGGCGGCATCGAAGTCGAAGTTGGGGTCGGCATTCTGAACATGGCTGAAGACGTGGGAAAATGCGTGCCCGAGGAGGCCGCGGCTCTTTTCGTCAACCAGCTCGCGAGCTCTCTCATCCTAGTCCTCCGTGCTCGTCACGACATCAGCAAAGAAGCGAAGGTGGTCGGCATAGTCTTCTGCATGAGGATGAGGGGCGTATTCGTCGCTGATAGCACCCAGCGCCCGGTTGGCCCTCACCCTGAGGTCATGGAGCATGGGGGTGTGTTCGCGCTGCAACGTCTGCCGGCGGATCACCTCCTCCCTGCTCTGCTACGCAAGGGACTCCGCGGCAGTAACTCGCTGTTGAAGCGGAAGCAGTTAAGCACGAGTGGAGGCCAACTCAACCTGCACAGAGATCAAAGCAGTCGCGGCGGCCTTCTCGCTCTGCTCCGCCTCAGTCAACCTCGACTAAAGGGCAGTGGTCATGCCCTTGGCTCCGGCTACCACGAGCTTCAACTTCAGGTCGTACCTATTGGAAAGGCCAGCGCGAGCCTCCTTAGCCCTGCAGTCCACTTCCTCTTGGATCCTGGCCTCGCGCGCGTTGACGGCATCTTCCGCTTGAGCAACCTGGCACTCCCTCATCTCCAACCACTCAAGCTCGAGGCTGCGCTCTGTGGACTCCAGCATTAGCGCTTCCTCGAACTTCAAGACCTCCTCCTCGTCAGATGGCGCCCCCTTCATCGACACCAAGGCAGCTCTACGCGCCTTCGCCTGATGCCAAGGCTGCATAAGCGAGAACATGTGGCAAAGCAGAGCCCCGTTAAGGGGCAATACCCACCATAGCTTCACAAACGAAGGCAAAGACAGCAAGGAGGATGATGGATTGGGGATCGAGATGCGGGGCGTTAATCTAGTAGTGTGAGAGTACCTCCTTGAAGAAATTGGAGAAGGGGGGAATCAAGCCTGCCTAGAGGGCGTGGAGATGGATGGGGACCTCGGTGGCCGTCATGTCCACCTCAGCGCGGGAAGCAGGCCAGGCCACCGTCGCGCCCCACTCATTGAAATCGGTGGCGAGTGTCGGGTGCACCTGTCCCATTGCCTCTTGGTTGAGGACCACCGACTGCTCGATGGCGAGCTCGACGACCGGTATCACAGGGGCCGAGGTACTGGACTCCTTGTTTGCCTTCTTCTTCCAACTGGGTGCCATGGTGGCGGGGGGAGTTGCGTCGGATTGGGCCGAGGAAAGAGATCTGCAGCCTTCTGGGAGATGAGGGAGCGGTGCAGAGTGCTTCCCGTAAGGGATGAGGAGCTATGAAGATGACAGTAGTTGCCTAGCCAGGAGGAAATCGAGGCTGCATGGGGAAGTGGAGGCGCCCACGTCCCGTCAGTCACCACTCGTCAATCAAGGCTGCAGGCTATTGGGCCCCGCGGCAATCCGCGCTTGCCACTTGGCGTCGCCACGAAGCCAAGCACAAGCACACCTTGGGCCCGGGGGCTACTATCGGTATCCTGGGAACGGAAGTACCTAGACCCGCCTGCCTGCGGCCCAGGGCGAGGCTCCACCCGTGACCTGGTATGGCCCATCTTCGTCAACCAAGGCTCAAGACCCTCGCTAGGGGCCAAGCCTCGCGAGGCGGATGACAAACGGCCTCCTTAGGGGCAACCTCACTAGGCTGGCTCACGAGGAGCGGAGAGATCAAGGCAAGGGGCACCTCGTGAGGTTCCCATGACATGAGCCATGACGACCAAGGTCAGGCGGGCGCCAACGGGCGTAGAGTGCCAGTTTTGTCTTTGGTGCTAAAGAGGCAGGCGCAGGCGAGGAATCCCGAGGCATCAGGCAAAGGTTTCCATATCGATGCAACGAGACCAAGACCAGCAGGATGGCAAGACGGAGGTCACCACAGAGCCCACGACGGTGTCACCACCAGAACCTTTGGCAGGCGAAGACCACCTTTTGTCAGGATAACTTGTACTCGTTGTCCCCCTTTGAATTGGCCATTATGGGATCCCTTCTCGCCTAATAATTGGGGAGAGGAGTCGAGCCTCTATAAACATGGCTAGCCACCACCATAGCTAGGGGGCTCATCGAGAGAGAGAGAGAGAGAAAGAGAAAGAGAGAGAGGCTCATATGGAAACATATCACTCGAATCGTCCCCAGCCACACAAGCTCATCGAGCTCAAGAACACCTCTCTTCAAGAGGCGGATCTTCCCTTGTACTTTTTCATCCCCAGCCTACAAGGCAATCCACCACACCACACTAGAGTAGGTTATTACACCGCAATGGTGGCTCAAAATAGTATAAACTCTTGTGTCCCTTATTCCTTGGGTTCGGCGACCTAGGCTTTGAGATTGTTGCGAGAGAGTGAGCAGGGGGAGAGATCTTCGTGTGCACCCTAGTGTTCGAACCTCACGGGTTTGCCGCAACCCGTAATCCAAAAGTGGAGATTTCAGGTTCCGGAATTTTTCTCTTATTAGTGATGATGTCTTTCATATACTTTGCATAAGGAGGCATTTTCAAGATATCAATCAAGCGAGTACACAAAAAGACTAGCCTCAGCATCTTAGCAAAGTGTTCAAATTCTTAATCATCTATCTTTTTAGTTGACTTAGGTGGAAAAGTCATAGGTTTTCGAACCCATGGTTCTCTTTCTGCACCGAGTTTTCTAGCAATGAAGTCTCTTTTATCATATCTTGTATTCTTAGGTTGTGGGTTATCGAGGTCAACTGGTGGTTCTATCTCAACATCATTGTCTTGTTCTTTACTATTTGGTTGACTATCTTCATGAACCTCATCATTAACTTTTTCATTATCAGAAGGCGAGTGTTCACTACTAGGTTGAGTTTCAGCATCAGAGATAGAAACTTCATTATCATTATCAGGAGGTTTCTCTACTTCAGGTTCACTAGAAGTATGCAAAGTCCTATCATTTTTGTTTTTCCTTTTCTTTTTAGAAGGACTAGCTGCAGTGGTGTTGTTCCTTTATGAATCCTATTCAATTCTTTTTGGATGTCCCCCGGGATAAAGTGGTTCCTGAGTCATTTTACCTCCTCTAGTTGCAACTTTAACAGCAAAGTCATGTATATTATTATTCATTTCATCTAGCAACTCTCTTTGAGATTTAGCAACTTGTTCTAACTGGGTTTGTACCATAGAAGCATGCTTTCCAACACCTCTAACATCATTTGAGATTCTAAATAACAAGTCACTCAAGCGAGCAATCATATCAGAATTATATTTCAATTGTTTCATAATATTTGCATTGAAGTGTTCTTGTTTCCTAATATAGTTTTCAAACTCATAAAGGCATTGGCCAGGGTGCATATTGAGAGGATTGTCATTATCATTGAATTTCATAAGAGAATTTATCTCTACCACCTTAGGAGGTGGTGGTGTATTAAGTCCATGTATTTCTTCAATAGGAGGTAAATTTTTAACATCCTCAGCTTTAATGCCTTTTGTCAGATCACGGGTTCCAGCAAAACCGTCAAGGTTCAAACACTGGGGTGCGCGCGAAGATATCCCCCTACCTATCCACGTCCTAACTCAGCTAAGATCTTACGGACTAGCCTGACAAACTCGCAACCCAAAGGACACAAGATTTATACTGGTTCGGGCCACCGTTGTGGTGTAATACCCTACTCCAGGGTGGTGTGGTGGATTGCCTCTTGGGCTAAGGATGAATAGTACAAGGGGGAGAACCGCCTCCTGAGGATAGGTGTTCTTGTGCTTGGTGGATGCAGTTGTGGGGATGAACTAGTTCTAGTCTAAGATGAGGTCGCCCTCCAGCTATGGTGGTGGCTAGTCCTATTTATAGTGGGCCTTGGTCCTCTTCCCAAATATTGAGCGGGAAGGGATCCCACTACGGACAATTTGAAGGGGGGCAGCTAGTACAAGCTATCTTGACAAAAGCGGTCTCTGCCAGCCAAAGGCTTTGGTGGTGACGCCGTCTTGGGCACCACGGTGACCTCCGTCCTGCCGTCCTACTGGTCTGGGTCTCATTGCACCAGTATGGAAACCTTTGCTTGATGTCTCGGTACTCCGCGCCTGCGCCAGCTTCCTTAGCACTTAAGAGGAAACAAGGACATTGTGCACGCTCCCGCCCGCCTGGCATTGGTCGTCATGGCTCACGTCACTGGAACCTCGTGAGGTTTGCCTTGCCTTGAACTCTCCGCCCCTCATGAGCCAGCCCAGTGAGGCCGCTCCTGAGGAGTCTTGTGTCGTCCGCCTCGCGAGGCTTGGCCCCTCGTGAGGGTCTTGATTGCTTGTTGATGAAGATGGCTCGTACGGGCCCGCTCGCAGAACCATGCCATGGGTCGCAGGCAGGCAAGTCTGGGGACCCCCATTCCCAGAACGCCGACAGTAGCCCCCGGGCCCACGACGCACTCGGGCTTGGCTTCGAGGCGAAGCCAAAAGTCAAGTGCGGAGCGCTCTGGGCCCCAATAGCCTGCGTCCTGGGTCAACGCATGGCGGTTGATTGGACGTGGGCGTCTCCACTTCCCCATGATGCCTTGAAATCCGCCTAGCTAGGCGGCCACTGCAGCCTACACCGTTAATCTTCCAGCGCTGGTGCCATACTTTCCCAATTCCTCTATTTCCTCGAGGCCCTGCTCTCCTTTCCAATTTGAATTAAGCTATGCCCACTCCATCGCCATGGCGCCAAAGCAAGAAGATAAGGGGAAGAGGTCTCTATCCTTCGCTGCTCCGCCCCCGGCCGTTGAGCCAGCCGTTGGTAGGTCGCTGGTGCTCAACCGAGAGGCCATGGACAAGGTGCACCCCATGCGTGCCTCCAACTTCAACGAGT